>NC_048222.1:121172153-121190095 GCF_002007445.2 Ailuropoda melanoleuca
CTTCTCGGTTTTTTTTTTTTTTTTCGGTTAAGTATATGTCGCTTTTTTTTTTTTCTTCAAATTTTTATTTACATTCCAGTTAGTTAGCAGGTAGTGCAGTATTAGTTTCTGGAGAATTTAGCAATTCATCACTCACATACAACACCCAGTGCTCATCACAAGTACCCTTCTTAATCCCTATAACCCATTTAACACAACCCCACCTACCTCCTCTATAGCAACCTTGTTTGTTCTCTATAGTTAAGAGTCTGTTTTATGGTTTGCCTCTCTCCCTCTTTTTCCCTTGGTGTGTTCATCTGTTTTGTTTCTTAAATTCCACATATGAGTGAAATCATATGGCATTTGTCTTTCTCTGACTTATTTCATTTAGCGTACTTCCTAGCTCCACCCATGTCATGGTAAATGGCAAGATCATTCTTTTTTATGACTGAGTAATATTCTATTGTATATATACCACTTCTTTAGCTATTCATCAGTAAATGGACATTTGGGTTCTTTTCATAATTTGGCTATTGCTCATACTCCTGCTATAAACATTGGTGTGCACGTGCCCCTTCAAATCAATATTTTTGTATCCTTTCCTTCTCCTCTTTTCTTCTTCTTTTTTTTTTTTATCTTTCTCCTTCTCTTTCTCTTTCCTCCTTCTATTATTCAGTTTCTTACCTGTCTCTTCCAAAGTTTATACCACTAACGATTCCTTTTTTACTGTTTGATTAATTTCCTCTATGTGCCTCCTAGGTCATCTTAGGTTTAATGATATTTTCGTTTTAGATACTCAAACATTATTTATGCTTGCTGTTCAGATATAGCTTCTGGTCTTCAGAAGCGGTAGTCTCTGTTCCATCAAGCCAACAATGAGCCAGGCTGTGTTCTTTAGTACCAGGAGGAAGTCTCTTTGCTCTCCAGTTGTTCAACTGCCAGGATTAGCGCTCTATTCTATCTCTCTCTACTGGGTTCCCAGAAAACCAAATGTCAGGTTTATACTCAGCTGGTTTTTTCTGCCTGCAAACAGCTACTACTGATAGAATTCAGAAGTGAGTGCAGGAACATGTATTCAAAATAGATGAAAGCAGCTCTCTGACAGTATACTTTCAGAATGATTCTATGCCTTATATATACATAGCATTTTAATCTTATTAATAACATTAATTGTAGGAATATTTATTAAGCTCCTAATATGTGCCAGTTGTACAGAATACATTGGGCTTAAGGCTTTGATAGCTAGAAATAAGAGGCAAATGGAAACTGCGCTTTATGCATACTTATTGCTTCACACAAAGTATTAAAAAGACATGTATTTAAAGTCAGTGATTCAATGATGTTGCTGTGGAGGTTAAACTTTTTTTTTTAAATTCTGTGTGAAGAGGTAAAAAATACAATAATTATCAGTACAATGTTGTGCCTGTCTTGATTCATATTAAGATGCCAGCACTTTTACTCTTCATTGCTTTTGTACCATCAGTGAAAAAGTCAACATAGTGGAAAAGGTGTAACAAGTCTTGGTATAATTATGAAAATAGTTTTGACTTGGCGAACCCCCTGAAATGTCTTCGCTCAAAGAGGGAACTTCAAGTATCTGTGAACCGCATGTTAGGAATCAATGTCCTCAGAAATCTCAGGTAACACCAGATACTGGCACCAGGTTAGGGTGGAATGTGGTTTGTGGAAGGAAAAAAAACCAAACCAGACACAAAAGTGACCAGACCAAAGTAAACCAAACAAAATAAAACAAAAAAAGAAAGTGGAAAGCTTCTGACACATTTCTCTGACTCTCAATTTTGTTCTTGTTAGGCAGTGGTCATCTAATTAATGCTGGATAATTTGTAATACATTGCAAATTGAATAGTTATCACAAACCTGTTCTACTAATTTTTTTGCACTTTAATAGATTCCTTTCTAAAATGTGTAAGTCCTAGACTTCAAATTTTATTTAAATATATACTTTTCTTTGACTCTATTAGTCTCCTCAAGGAAAACTACTTTCATAGATTATTTACACTGTAAGAATAACAAAGAAGAGTTAGTTCATGGAGATCCTTACTTTTTGAAACTCTAAAGAAAAGCAAAAATAGTATGAACCATGTTTTCTCTAAATATATCTTTTCATGGGGCTCTTGGGTGGCTCAGTCAATTAAGCCTCCAACTCTTGATTTCTGCTCAGTGCATGATCTCAGGGCCCTGAGATCAAGCCCTGTATTGGACTCCCTGCTCAGCAGAGAGTCTGTTTCTCCCCCTCCCTCTGACTCTACCCCACCACTTGTGCTCTCTCTTGCTCTCTCAAATAAATAAAACCTTAAAAAAAAATGGGACCCAACCTCATACTGACTGTAAGTATCTCATTTAAATATAGACATAGATAGATTTCAAGTAATGGAATGGAGAAATATATTCTGTACGAACACTAACATCCTGAAGGTATTTAAAAGGGAAATTAAATGATATACGGCCAATTCTGCAGGAAGTTATAACAATCACAAATGTGCATTTACTTAACATCAGAGTTTCAAAATACACTAGGATAAAATAAGCACATTTGAAAAACAAAAATAGAAAAATCTAAAACTATATTTGAAAACAGCAATACTCCCCTCAAAAATTGATGGAATAAGTGAGTAGAATATCAGAAACTAGAGAAAGGAGAGAAAATTAAATATGAAGCAAGTTGAATAAGGAAATAATAATAATAATAAAATTAAGAGTAGAAATCAATAAAATTTAGAAAAACAACAACAACAAATAACAAAAGACAGGTCTTTGGAAATACCAATATAATTGATAAGCCTCTAGTCATGCTGACAAATAAAGAAAAAGAAAAATACAGAATAAAAAAATTATCAATATGAAAAGTGAAATAAGTTATTTATACAAAAACACCTATGCCAATATATTTGACAACTTATATAAATAGGAAATTTCTTGAAAACCTCAAACTACCTAAACCCAATCAAGATGAAATAGATAATTTAATAGTTCAACATTTACTAAGCAAACTGATTTATTTTTGGTTAAAAACCTAAAAAAGAAAACTCCAGGGCCAGAAAGTTTCACTTTTAAATTTTAATAAACTCTTAAGAAAAAAAAAATGATACCAATACTGCATAATCTGTTCCAGAAAATAAAGAGGGAAGACATCTTTCATATTTCTATGAGGCCATAATAATGTTAATACCAAAAGCAGACACAGATAAACTATAGACTAATAACCTTCATTAATATACACACATGTGTTTGAGCCTGCAAATCCAGTCTCAACAGGATCAAATGAAGACTATAGTAAGTGAATCTAACTGCATAATTTAAAAAAATGATAGATGATGACAGACGGATGGATGGATAAATTGGTAGGTAGGTAGATAGATTAGATAATAATAGGTGATAGATAGATGATAGATAGATAGATAGATGATAGATAGATAGATGATAGATAGAAGATAGATAGATGGATACATGCATATATACTTAAAACACTGTACTCTAGTTAGTGAATTTCTTTTGCACAGGGATACAGATTAATACAGTAGACCCCCCCCCCCCCATCCAGGGTTTTGCTTTCCACAGTTTTAGTTACCCATGGTCAAGTGTGGTCTGGAGGCAGATGATCCTCTTTCTGAGTATCATCAGAAGGTCAACAGCAGCCAACGCTGCATCACGACTATGCAATTCACCTCACTTCATCTCCTCATACAGGCATTTTATCATCTCATATCGTCACAAGAAGAAGGTTGAACAGAGTGCAATAAGATATCTTTACATAACTTTTATTACAGTATATTGTTAAAATTATTCTATTTTATTATTAACAACTATTGTTAACCATTATAAATTTTATCATAGGCATGTATGTGTAGGAAAAACATAGTACATACAGGGTTTGTTTCCATCTGCAGTTTCAGGCATCCACGGGGGGGTCTTGGAACATATCACCACAGATAATGGGGGACTCCTGTAACTGAAACCGCTTTTAATTTATGTAGTTTCTAAATTTGTTTTCAGAGTCAAATGAAATGATCTTCCACCTTATTCACAGCTTTAATAAAATATAAATCAATAATCACATTTGGCACATTAATTTTAAGATATTTCTTGAAAATTGATTTTTGCTTAATGGCGAGAAGGAAGGCACCACATGATTTAGATATAATACACCTAGGCTGCCTCAACGACAAGTCAAAGAAGTTCCAGGCATTGATATGGAGTGTTGTCAAACCTTCTGCCTGACAGCAATTGTAGAGGCTGCTGACAAGTCACTGGGTAATGAGCTTTATCTAAAGCATCGTCTCATACTAACGTCATTGGGTTAGCTATGGGAAGACAAACATTTATGTGTGTATTTGACTTAAAACTGACCCTCACTCCTGAGAAATATAGCCTATTATTGAAACAAAATTGACAAACAGAAAAATAATATGTAAAATACAATTATTTTCAATTACTTAAAACCAAAGCTATTTGGAGTATGACACAAGATGAATAGCAAACAGTGTGAGTAATAGAACCAAATTACATACATATAAAATGAAAGAGAAAAGGGTTTTTTTTCCCCTTTATAATGATATCGCTAATCGTATTTACTACAAACTTAGGGCAATCATTCTTAGTACACACTTTTAAGAACATGTGCTACACAGATTTTATGGTGCCATCAAAATCTTTGTTTTGTAAGCCTGTTACCTCATCCTCAGCCCAAATTGCTTTGACAAGGTTAAAGAAAGATCAATAATTTCTAGGAAGAGATAACTGATATTTAACTGAGAATATTTTTCCATATTAAATGCCAAAATTGTGGTTCACCACAATAATAATGTTTGTATATATGTATACAGAGAGTGCAGTTTAACTGGAGGAAAACTAAACAACCAAGAAATTGTGGGAAAACATGCTTTTCCCCTATATCATAAAGAAAATACTTCAAAGTAATATCTAAAAGAAAACCACATATAAAATGAATTATCTAACACAAGGTAAATCTAGAAAAGGTTAAATAAAATCATAATAAATGATTACCTTCTTTGGAGCTGTGGATAATCTCATCAGCCTGTCCTTTATCTGTACATCTAAACACAGCCTTTATTAACATATATGACCATTTCTAGAACCTGATTTCATCTCAGCTTCTCATTTAGTGATCACAATGTATTACATGTGTATGCGTGCTTGGTTACAAGTAATGATTTGGCAAAAGGAAATTGCTAATACTACAATGATGAATAAATGTCACTTTCACTAAGAAATACACAACTAATGAAGAAAATGCATCATTGGTTCTCATATTCAGAAATTAAGCCGAGGACTGGAAAGCTTGCCATAAATATACAGTGTTGTAGAACACATTTTTATTATTATCTAACATAAAATTATATTTTACTATCTTTCATATTGTTAAATGTGCAATAAAGAGAAAGTCAATATTCCTTTTACCACTTGGTCTACTTTTATGTTAGTTTTAATTTTATTGAGATATCCATCGGCAGCATTTTTAACACTCTAATAACTCACTTCTGTATATAAGCAAAGGTTAAGGAGAGAGAGAAAGCTAAGAAATATTTGCATTTTGGGTTGTTTCAAAGTCATCACCTCCAAATCTAAAACACAGAAAAAATAGCTACCCAGACATTGCACTTCTTGGTTGTTCAAATAAATCAGACTTTTCAAATAAGTCAGGTTGAGGCAGGGAGAGATTGGAGATGTAATAGTACACTGAGATAGGGCTTTCATATGCATGCAGAGATACATTTTCTTTTACTGTTTTTGACTTAGAATTATCTATTTATTTAAAAAAGAATATCGTGAGATACATAGACAAAATCATATATTTTAAATTTGGAAGGGGGGACTGTCTTGATTTCCAAGCCTTCAAATTCATGCATGAAGCTAAATAAGAAAAATGGTAAAAAATACAGACTTATGTCAGATATATGTGCACTAAGGTCTTTTTGAAACAAACACATCCAAACAACTGGAACTTCTAATGAATTTGCAATGCCAAATCATTTCATATATGGAGATATAGTTGCTTAATTTTCCATTGTCAATGAAGACCATTTTATATGTATATATATATGATATAATACATATATTAGATATTATATATAATATATATATGAAATGAAGACCATATATGTCAATGAAGACCATTATATATATCTCTTTATATAATATATATCTTATATCTATAAATATATATATATTACATCTTTCCTATATATGCATATATATATGTATATGTATATATAGGAAAGAGCCAACAGTCATAGAGTCAATTTTTATTTGACTGCTTTATTATGAGTGTGTAGACTTAATAGATATAGAAATTCCTTTTGCCTGTCAGTTGCACAAAGCAGAAAAAGAGTGAAGGGTCAAAGCTTCTCTTTCTGTTGCTCCATTCTTAGTGCATTTCCTGAAGTTTTGCTGGCTGCTGTAGCAAGCTATCAAAAAATATATCATGACTAAAACATGGCACAAGTACATGTGCCATTTATTACAAATCCAATAGAGGTTTTCTTGGATGGTTCTCACTCAAGAGGTGACAGAGAGCCCCGGGATCCTCCATTTTCATGGTGCTGTCACTTTCAGCTTTGGACATAGAAGGACATGTGCCTCTCTTCTGCTTACATTTCTTCAGTTGGAGCTATGCCTGAATTCTAGTTAGAAAGGAAGAGAAAAGGGAGGAAGATGAAAAGCATATGACAGATAAAATCCATGGCAAGTCCTCCCAGTAACTGTCCCCTATATCCTTTGGCCAAGTGTGTGGAGTTTACTTATTTGTTTGTTTTCGACATAACTGTGAAGGAGGCTGAGAAGTATATTTTTGTTTGTTTGCTTTTTTAATTTTTCTCTATGCATATTGTCAACCTACATGAAACTGGGGTTTATGTAATCATAAGGAAATGGGAGAAATGGATGTTTAGTAGGCAACTGACGGCTGTGTTCATAGCCACATGGAAACAGCCAATTGTTCCATAGACAGATGAGATAGATGCATGCTACACATTGTAAAGTTAGACATGCTCCTCTCTGTTACTCCTGTTGTCATCAGTACTTTATTAAACCTCAGACCAGTGGTGTGACTTTATATTCATGAGCAGTCAACAATTCTGATTTCCTAACCTGTAGTTTAATTATTGTTAGCGCAACCTTCTATCCACTTATTGACAGAGAAAGGACTACCAATCTTTAAATAGGAAAATAAAGACATTTATGTCTCAGGAAAGCTATTTTGAATATCACAGCATTCTCCCTTGATATATATATGTGAATCTATATATATGATATATATATATATATATGAAACTAAAGTATTGGCTAGTTGTAACTCTCCATCCACCTTCATAATGAACTTTGAGTAGGAATAATTACTTCAAAATAGTAATGGCTTAGCAAAAGGATTTCATAAAACTCGTAGATCCTCACTATTGCAAACTAGCCCTTATAGCAGGCGTAAACCCAGGAAGTTAACTTGTTCTTCCGAATTTTGTTTAAGTCCTTCTGCACTTCTCATATTCCCTTCTTGAACATTACTACCTGTGGCCACATGTAACTGGAGGTACCTACTTATCTCACATTGGCCGTAATTAGAGTGTCCACAGGCTCTGATGTGTCAGACAGTTAAGGTTTTCACTTGTCCCATCATTCTATCCAGACAGCAGACAGCTCTACTCTCACTTTTAAAAGTGTCTCTGTTTGGATAGCAGTTGTAGTGGCCACCTAGCTACAAAGTTCATGGATGGGGTTAAGTGATCACGCAGGTTCCTTACAGAGTAGGGTCCACAGTTCTTAGATTGTTTACCCCTGGATTCCCACTACAATACCAGGTAATAAAAGTATCTAGCATATGTAATCACAAAATAATCCTCAAAACTCTTAATACTAATAACAAAAGTAACATTAATTACCAAAAAAGACGAAGTGTCTTTATAATAATTCGACTAAGTTTCAGTGTTCGCAGTTTGAGGGGCTGTGAATATCAGTGTTAACCCAGCCTAGAACAGGGATTCTCAAACTTTAACATAAATACAAATCACTCTGGAGGTCTCTCCAAAATCCAGATTCTGACTCATGCCTTGGGTGGGAAATAAGATTCTCCGTCTCTAGCAAATGTCCAGTTGATACAGATGAGTAGATGAGCAGATCACACATGCCTGGTCTATTTCAAGATAATTAATTTGAGCTTGGAAAATGCAATTGGTTCCATTTATCAAAAGTACATAGCAATACTAGTGCTCTTTGAATTCAGATGCTTTGTTTTGGTACATAAAAGATTAGAGATAAATTGAACTGAGCAAGGTTTTTTTTATAATTTAAATTCAAATTAGTTAACATATAGTATATTATTAGATTCAGGGTAGAGTTTAGTGATTCATCAGTTGCATATAACACCTAGTGCTCATTACATCAAGTGCCCTCCTTAATGCCCGTCTCCTAATTACCCCATCCCCCCACCCTCCTCCCNGTAGAGTTTAGTGATTCATCAGTTGCATATAACACCCAGTGCTCATTACATCAAGTGCCCTCCTTAATGCCCGTCTCCTAATTACCCCATCCCCCCACCCTCCTCCTTCCAGCAGCCCTGTTTGTTTCCTACAGTTAAGAGTTTCTAGTGGTTTGCCTCTATGTTTTTATCTTATTTTATTTTTCCTTCCCTTCCCCTATGTTCATGTTTTGTTTCTTAATTTCCACATATGACTGAAATCATACGGTATTTGTCTTTCTCTGACTGACTTATTCACTTAGCATAATACACTAGTTCCATCACATCATTGCAAATGGCAAGATTTCATTCTTTTTGATGGCTGAGTAATATTCTATCATATATCTATACCACACCTTCTTTATCCATTCATCTGTCACTGGACATCCGGGCTTTTTCCATCTTTTAGCAATTGTGAACATTACTACTATAACTGTTAGGGTGCATGTGCCCCTTCGAACCACTATTTTTGTATCCTTTGGATAAATACCTAGTAGTGCAATTGCTGGATCATAGGGTAGCTCTATTTGTAACTTTTTGAGGAATGTCCATACTGTTTTCCAGAGTCACTGCACCTGCTTGCATTCCCACCAACAGTGTAAGAGCGTTCCTCTTTCTCCACATCCTCACCAACATCTCTTGTTTCCTGAGTTGCTAAATTTAGCCATCCTGACAGATGTGATGTATTATCTCACAGTGCTTTTGATTTGTATTTTCCTGATGATGAGTGATATTGAGTGTTTTTTTCATGTGTATATTAGCCACTTGTATGTCTTCTTTGGAGATATGACTGTTCATGTCTTCTGCCCATCTATTGACTGAATTTTTGTTTTTGCTGTTGTTGTTGTTGTTTGGTTGTAGAGTTTGATTATTTCTTTATAGATTTTGGATAATAGCCCTTTATCTGATATGCCGTTTGCAAATATCTTCTCCCATTCCGTAGGTTGCCTTTTAGTTTTGTTGTTTCCTTTACTGCAAAAGCTTTTTATCCTGATGAAGTCCCAGTAGTTTGCTTTTGTCTCTCTTGCCTCTAGAGATGTGTCTAGAAGAAGTTGCTATAGCTGAGGTCAAATAGGTTGCTGCCTGTGTTCTCCCCTAGGATTTTGATGGATTCCTGTCTTACATTTAGGTCTTTCATCCATTTTGAATTTATTTTTGTGAATGGTGTGAAAAAGTGGTCCAGTTTTCATTCTTCTGCATGTGGCTGTCCAGTTTTCCCAGAACCATTTGTGGAAGAGACTGCCTTTTTCCATTGGATATTCTTTCTTGCTTTGTCCAAGATTAGTTGATCAAAAAGTTGAAGGTTCATTTCTGGGTTCTCTATTCTGTTCCATTGATCAGTGTGTCTGTTTTTGTGCCAGTACCCCACTGTCTTGTTGATTATAGCTTTGTAATACAGCTTAAAATCCAGAATTGTGATGCCTTTACCTTTGGCTTTCTTTTTCAACATTACTTGAACTATTTGGGATCTTTTCTGGTTCTATACAAATTTTAGAATTGTTTGTTCCAGATGTGTGAAAAAGGCTGCTGTTATTTTGGAAGGGATTGCATTAAATGTGTAGATTGTTTGGGATAGTATAGACATTTTAACAATATTTGTTCTTCCAATCCATGTGCATGGAATGTTTTTCCGTTTCTTTGTGCCTTCCTCAATTTCTTTCCCAAGCGTTCTACCTTTTTCAGAGTACAGATCTTTTAACTCTTTGGTCAGGTTTATTCCTAGGTATCTTATGGTTTTTGGTGCCATATTGTAAATGGGATCAATTCTTTGATTTCTCTTTCTGCTGCTTCATTGATGGTGTATAAAAATGCAATAGACTTCTATGCATTGATTTTATATCTTGCGACTTTGCAGAATTCCTATTATCAGTCCTAGCAGTCTTTTGGTGGAGCCTTTCGGGTTTTCTACATGGACTTTCATGTCATCTACAAAGAGTAAAAATTTGACTTCTTTGCCAATTTGGATGCCTTTTATTTCTTTTTGTTGTCTGACTGCAGAGGCTGGACTTCCACCACTATGTTGAACAACAGTAATGAGACTGGACATCCCTGTTGTGTTCTGACTATAGAGGAAAATCTCTCAGTTTTCCCCCACTGAGGATGATATAAGCTGTGGGTCTTTCATATAGGGCTATTATGATGTTGAGTTGTGTTCCTTCTATCCCTACTTTGTTGAGGATTTTTATCAAGAAAGGATGCTGTATTTGTCAAATGCTTTTTTATTCATCTATTAAGAGGATCATATGGTTCTTATATTTTCTTTTATTAATGTGGTGTACCACGTTGAATGATTTGTGGGTTTTGAACTACCCCTGCATCCCAGGAATAAATCTCACTAGGTTGTGGTGAATAATCCTTTCAATGTAGTGTTGGATCCTATCGGCTAGTATCTTCATGAGAATTTTTGCATCCATGTTCACTGGGGATAATGGTCTGTAATTCTTGTTTTTGGTAGAGTCTTTGCCTGGTTTTGGGATCAAGGTAATGCTGGCCGTATAGATTATGTTTGTAAGTTTTCCTTCTATTTCTATTTTTTGGAATAGTTTCAGAAGTATAGATATTAATTCTTCTTTAAATTTTTGGTAAAATTCCCCTGGGAAGCCATCTGGCCCTGGACTCTTGTGTGTTGGTAGATTCTTGATTACAGATTCAATTTCTTTGTTGGTTATGTGTTTGTTCAGGTTTTCTGTTTTTTCCTGAATCAGTTTTGGTGTTTATATGTTTCTAGTAATTTATCCATTTCTTCCAGATTGCCTAATTTGTATATAATTGCTCATAATATTCTCTTATAATTGTTTGTATTTCTTCTATGTTGTTTGTGATCTCTCCTCTCATTCATGATTTTATTTATTTGGGTCCTTTCTCTTTTTGATAAGTCTGGCTAGGTTTTATCAATCTTGCTAATTCTTTTTAAAGAACCAGCTCTTAGTTTCTTTGATCTGTTCTACTGTTCTTTTGATTTCTCTATCATTGGTTTCTGCTCTAATCTTTATTATTTCCCTTCTGTCGGATTTAGGCTTAATTTGTGGTTCTTTTTCCAGCTCCTTTAAGTGTAAGGTTAGGCTGTGTATTTGAGACTTTCTTGCTTCGTGAGGAAGGCTTGTATTGCTATGTCCTAACCTCATAGGACCACCTTTGCTCCATTCCAAAGGTTTTGAATTGTCGTGTTTTCATTTTCATTTGCTTCCATGTATTTTTTAAAATTCTTCTTTAATTTCCTGATTGACTCCTTCATTTTTTAGTAAGATGTTTTTTAACCTCCATATATTTATGGTCCTTCCAAATTTTTTCTTGTGATTGACTTCAAGTTTCATAGCATTGTGGTCTGAAAATATGCATGGTATGATGTCAGTCTTTTTGTGGCTGTTGAGTCTTTATTTTTGACCCAGTATGTAATCTATTCTGGAGAATGTTCCATGTGCACTCAAAAAGAGCAGGAAACCTAATGCAGGGTTCAATCCCAGGACCCTGGGATCATGACCTGATCTGAAGGCAGACACTTAACTGGCCGAGCCATCCAGGCGCCCCCACAGATTTTGATTTTTAATTTGTCTGATATAAGGATCGCTACCCCAGTTTTCTTTTGATGTCCATTAGCATAATAAATGGTTCTCTACACCCTCACTTTCAACCTGGAGGTGTCTTTGGGTGTAAAGTGAGTCTCTTGTAAGCAGTATATCAATGGGTCGGAGGGTCGATGGGTCTTGTGTTTTTTGTTTTGTTTTTAATCCATTCTGATACCCTATGTCTTTTGATTGGAGCATTTAGTCCATTTACATTCAGAGTAGTTATTGAAAGATATGAATTTGGTGCCATTGTATTACCTATAAAGTTGCTGTTCCTGTAGATTGTCTCTGGTCCTTTCTAATCTTTGTTACTTTTGGTCTCTCTTTCCACTCTAAGGGTCCCCTTTAATAATTCTTGCAGGGCTGGTTTCATGTTTATGAATTCCTTAGGTTTTTGTTTGTCTTAGAAACTTTTTATCTTTCCTTCTATTATGAATGACAGCCTTGCTGGATAAAGTATTCTTGACTGCATATTTTTTCTGTTTAGCATGTTGAATATATCATACCTGTCCTTTCTTGCCTGCAGGTCTCTGTGGACAGGTCTTCTGCCAGCCTTATGTGTCACCCTTGTAGGTAAAGGACTCTTCTCCCACGCTGCTTTCAGAATTATCTTTACCTCTGTATTTTGCAAGTTTCACTATGATATGTTATGATGTTGACCTGTTTTTGTTGATTTTGAGGAGAGTTCTCTGTGCCTCTTGGACATGAATGCCTATTTCCTTCTACAGATTGGGGAAGTTCTCAGCTATAAAAGTTTGTTCAAATTAAACTTCTGCTCCCTTTTCTCATTCTTCTTCTGGGACTTCTATGATATGGATATTATTTTGCTTTATGGAGTCACTAAGTTCTCTAAGTCTATCATCCTGATCTAATGGTTTTCTTTCCCTCTCCTTTTCAGCTTCATTGTTTTACATAATTTTGTCTCCTATATCACTGATTCACTCTTCTCCCTTGTCCATCATCATTTTTATGTCCTCCACTTGGGACTGTATCTCTGTTATACAATTTTTAATTTTGGCCTGACTAGATTTTAGTTCTGTTATCTCTATAGTAAGGGATTCTCTAGTGTCTTCTATTTTTTTTTCCAAGCCCAGCTCATATCCTTATAATCCTTGTTTTAAATTCTAGTCAGACACCTTATTTAATATCTGTATTAATTAAAACCCTGGCTGTGAGTACTACCACCTGTTCCTTCTTTTGGGGTGAACTCCTCTTTTTCATCATTTTGACCAGAAATGAAAAGAAGAAAGGAAACAACAACAACAACTAAAACAACAACAACCCCCTCCCCCCAAAACAACAAAAAACTGGATCCTGGGTGTGTTTTGGTCTGCTTGTTAAAAGAAACTAGATCCCAAAATAAGAAAGAAAGAACATATATTTATTTATTTATAAAATAAAACACAAAGGAAACAAAAATTTTAAAATTATATAAAAATTAAAACGAATAAAAAAGAATTGAAAAAAATAAGAAAATAAATGAAAAAAAAAAAAAGAATAAAAGTACAAAGGAGGCTAGATACTATTTTTCCCTAGAGCTGAAGCTTTAAAGCCCTCTATGATCAGTAAACATAGTGCAAGTGAGTTGTTTATGCTGGTCTTCTAGGGGAGGGGCCTGTTGCCCTGATTTTCAGGTGGACTTGCCCTAGTGGAAATGTGCCTCCAATGTTAAAGGAGGTAAGGGCTTGGTGTAAGCTACTCCAGACTCCACTGGATGGTGCTGTTTTGTTCCCTGAAGGCTTTCAGCACTAATGGGCAGGATGCATATGATGGTGCCCCAGTCTCTAGGCTGGGAGCTGAAAATTTGCACCCCTCACTGTTCAGCAAGCCCTCACAGAAGAGCCACCAACCACTCTTGTTTCCCCAGTTTCTGTCAGAGCCCTGTGTTCACCCTGCCTCTCTCTGAGCTTTTTTATTTCAGGCATGCAACTGAGTTTCAAAACTTCAACTTCTGGGACTCCTGCAGGACAGACACATGCTATTCCTCCCGGGGAGGGTCTCAACACACTTCTTTCTTTTGTCAGACCGTCCCAGGAGAGCGGTCTCACAACTGTGGAGTCCTTCACAGTTTATGGCAATAGGGAGCGGAAACTCAGCACCTAGACCCATTGTTCTCAGCCGCCATCCATGTTCCTATCCTGGGAACAGTGTAGCACTCAGGCATCATCTGTTCTTCTTGTGACCCAGGGGATCTTCAAACCACGGTGTCACACCTGGGATTCCACCCCATTTCACCGCCTGAGCACCTTTAAGCCAGGCACATCCCCCACTATAGCAGACTTCTAAAAGTTCCAATGTTGCACTCCATTGCCTATAATAATTCACAGTAGCCTCCTTAAGCAGGCTCCCTCCCCTCCCTGTATCCTCAGCTGTATCGCACCAATTCAAATGTCCTCACCTCTTACCTTCTGAAAGTGGTCCCTTTTCTACTCATAGACCTGCAGGTTTTGTTCCCTCACATCTCTGATTAATTGTCTCAAGTATTCAGAATGATTTGATAACTATCTAGCTGTATTCAAGGGATGAGACAAATTTGGGTTTCTCCCTACTCACCCACCATCTTAACTCTCCCTGAGCTGAGCAAGTTTTAAAAGTAGTTGTATTCATTTGCTAGGGTTGCCATAACAAAGTGCCAAACACTGGGTAGCTAAAACAATAAAAATTACTTTCTCATTATTCTGGAATTAGAAGTCTGAGATCAAGGTGGGAGAAGGTTTGATTTTTCCTGAGGCTTCTCTTCTTGGCTTGCAGATAGCAGTTTTCTCCTGTGTCTTCACATGGTCTTACGTCTGTGTAAGTCTGTATCCTAATCTCTTCTTCTTATGAGGACACCAATGATATTGAATTAGGGCCCACCATAATGACCTCATTTTAGCTTAATTATTACTTTAAAGACCTTATCTCCAAATAAGTCACATTTTGAATTACTAAGGATTAGAAGATCAACATATGAATTTACGGGTAGGCACAATTCATTCCATTTCAATAGTGTTCGACTTTCCTGGACATATGAAGTGAAGCATAGTTTTTCCTTTTGAGTAATCTTTTGAAGAGTATGAAATATAATTTTTTTTCTATTTATTTTTAATAATATTTTTATAATTGCCTTATAAAAACAGTTTTCTTCAGATTTTGATAACTTTTTCAATGTTAAGTTATTAAACAAAACTGTCAATATTTTCTTTGGGTTAAAACTTACTAAAGAGGGATTACTCTTTGGGCTTAAATCTACATGATGTTGATAAGAGGACCCATTGGGTTGTAATAGAAAGAGTCACACTTTCAGTCAAACTGTGATGCTATTAAATAAATGACCCATGGTACATATGTTAAGTTTTTCTGAGCTTCATGATAGCATTTACAAATGTGATGTAGTAACTACCAATATTTAGTATGTAATATACGTAGTACCTCACAGTATATGGGGGAAGTTATGAAGATAGTGTACGCGAAACAGTGAAATAGGTATATTTTAAGATTTTGGACAGGGTTGAAAGAAACGTTTTAAAAAAGAAAGAGAATGGGTTTTGTCCTTATACTTACCTGTATGAATGTGAGTAAGTCACTTCACTCCTCTAAGCTACCATTCCCCTTCTTATAAAATGTAATCACAATGCTTAATTTACAGGGATTTCCTTAGTTTATGTAATTGCCTTGCCCATAATAGATGCTCAATACATTTTACTTTTGATGTCAAATTATGGCTTCCCTTGAGAAAAAATGACCCTAATTTCTCCCATTACAGTATTTTAGACATTTTTCCAATTATATCTATATGCTGACTGTGCAAAAAAAAGCCCACAAAAATCATAACGATAAAAATAGAAAGCAAATAGGCATAGTAAAATGCTAAGATATTACTTCCACTACACACAAAAAGTTATAAATGATGCCTGAATTCCTTTTCTTGCTCAGTCACCACTACCATCAAAGGCAAGTGGGTGAAGCAGAAATAAAAGTGAAAGGGAAGAATAAGGAAATGTTTATAAACTGTGTTAATTACATTTCAAAATAAAATAAAAATTGGGTTTAGGCAATTGATTTGGTAGGAAAAATTCTATATGCTATACAAGAACTTGGGCCCTTCAGTTTCAAATAAGAGATCTTGAAATTTATTATCTTATAAATAAGGAAGATAATAGGTGAAGAGCCAAATGACCAAATTACAATAAGTTGTTTTGGAGGTGTGAGTAGAAGCATTACTAGAAAGACATAAATACGTTCAGATGTTAGTAAGAACATAAATAAGTGCCCTAGTTCCCTCCACCCGGAGCTGATCCTTGAAAGGACAGAGTTGGTGATTGAAACCCCAAAGGATTTGGGGAAACTGAATCTAAAAGCCTTGCTTTAGGATCTGTATGAAACCTGTGAATGTGGTGAGACTTGAGAGGGAATTTTCTTGCCAGTATTGCACAGAAATAGTGGTAAAGTGAGTCTAAGCAAAGAGTCTTGAAACCATTGTCCTTCAAAGCCTCTACCCCGATGTCCTGCAGTTTCCCTACTTCCAGGTGGAGCATCCCCATTTTTCCAATCATATCTTTTTTAGAGCCACTGACAGGTCAGAAAAGCAGTGGAACATAAAGCAATAATAAAGGAAAAGATAGGATAACTTTCTTCTCATTGATATCAGTGGGAGACAGAGGGTGGTTTTAAACCAAAGGACTCTATGAATTAATGTTATGCTATAGACGGTTCCCGCTCCAGAAATTATACAGCAACTAAGAAAGAATTAGGACAAGCTAAATGAACACACTAAGAAATGGCAACAACAAACTTTACCTTAAATTGGATAATTTATAATTTAAAATATCATGAAAATGGGAGCTTTTGCTACAACAAGATACATAAAGTAAATTATAGAAAAATAGAGAATATCACAGTGCCTTACACCTGAATTCCTGTAACAGCAAGACTTTGCCCACTGGATACTGAAGTTAACTTTTAAATGATTATTTTAAATAACATATGCTGTTTTAGTCTGCTTGGACTGCCATAACAAGGTATCACAGATTGAGTGGCTCAAACAACAGAAATTTACTTTCTCACAGTTCTAGAGGCTGGAAGTCTGAGGTCAAGGTGCTGTTAGGGGTTGGTTTCTGGCTGCTGGCTTGTTGATGACCATCTTCTTGCTGTGTCCCCACAAGGCTCTTCTCTGTATGCACAGAAAGAGATCTCTGGTATCTCTTCTTTTTTATAAAGGCACTAATCATATAGAATTAGGTGCCCATACTTAGGACCTTCCTTAATTTTAAGAAATGCTTAGAAATCATATCTCCAAATTTTATCTCCCACTGGGGGGTTAGGCTTCGGGGGGGTCACAACTGAGTTCATAAGAATACTCCCAAGATTTTCAAAGTAGATTCTGAAAAATTGAAAAAAAAAAACCTAATACTATTTCAATCAGAATCTGTTCTAAAGATTTGCTCATACTTCATGTTAAGTTCATGGTTTCCATTCAAACATCAACACAAGCATCAAGTCAAGATAACTTACTGAAATTTAGTATTTCAAGTGCAGACTTATTGAAATTAGTATCATAATTAGAATATAATAATAATTTCCATAAAGATTTTAAATAAAGCTAAGCTTACTTCTTTTACAGATAAAATGACCATAATTATAAAATATAAATGTTAGAATTATCCATATATGTTGCATTAAAAGTAATTAAGGTGATGCATTTAGGGCATGTGATGCCATCTCCTATCAGAACCACACATGTGGGGCACCTGGGTGGCTCAGTTGTTAAGCCTTCAGTCCAGGGTGTGATCCTAGAGTTCTGGGATCAAGCCCCACATCAGGCTCCTCCACTGGGAGGCTGCTTCTTCCTCTCTCACCCCCCCTGCTTGTGTTCCCTCTCTTGCTGGCTGTCTCTCTCTCTGTCAAATAAATAAATAAAAATCTTTAAA
>NC_048222.1:121190195-121216129 GCF_002007445.2 Ailuropoda melanoleuca
GGCTGTCTCTCTCTCTGTCAAATAAATAAATAAAAATCTTTAAAAAAAAAAAAAAGAACCACACATTGTGGTATTTCTATCATTTTTGTCCTTTTTAAGTAGCTCTTGGAAACCATTTAAAAAAAAAAAACCCTCCTTTTTGAGTTTTAATCATTAACTTATGGACAATGCTTAATAACCAAATATATTGAACAGACAGATGAAAAAGCCCACCTCACCAACGAAGATCTGCATTTCAGAGATTTTCCTTCTTTGAATTCTGTGTGTCTTTGTCACGTTCATAATGCTTTTAAGGAATATTTAATTTGCTACTGTTCTTCTGAGGTTTAAAATATAGGTAGTGGTTATCAACCTACTGATTTATTTTTCCTTTCAGTATATGGACATTTGAATTGCTCATTTTAGGTTTTGATTTTGCATTTAAGGAAAGCAGTAATCACTGTTATAATGCACAAAGTATGCCGCCTCTTCAGTATGTTTCTAAATAGGAGAAAAAAAGCAAGATCCTTTAGGACTGTGAGGCTAAGTTGGCATAAAACTATAGCCAGAGGACAAGGTATAGAAGTGAATAATTAAGTATAACACAATGTAACACTGGGGTCATTTATTTTTGTAAATCTTTGTAAGGCAATGCATTATTATCCAACTTTTTAAGTTCAAATTGTTACTCCGCAATGCTTAGAGAATGAACTGTGACTACTGGATTTAGAAACAGCAGGGTTGTTCACAGTGGTATTTTTAATTTTACTCAGTCTCAAAGGAAAAAGAATTAATTAGTTAAGTCTGACTGAATGGGAAGTAAGTGAACATATTGTTAGACTTTGACAATTTGCAACCAAACTTAACATTGATTTGCTATGTGGTTGAGGATTTATTCCATATGTAGTGATGTTCACACCCTCTTAATGCCAGCAGAGGGAAAATGTGCCCTCACATGTAATTTAAGTTTGTTCTTTTTCTTACTAAGAAAACATAAATTAGGAAGCAAAGAATGATTTTTATTGTGAAGGCCATATATAATAGAAAATTACCTATAATATAATGTGCTGATTAGGAATAAAATGAATGAAATGCCATTATGAGATTTTTTTTTTTAATTTTTAAAGTTTTTATTTATTTATTTGACAGTGAGAGAGAGAGAGAGCACAAGCAGGGGGAATAGAAGGCAGAGGAAAAGGGAGAAGCAGGCTCCCCACTGAGCAAGGAGGCCAACACAGGGCTTGATCCCAGGATCCTGAAATCATGACCTGAGCTGAAGTCAGACACTTAACTGGCTGAGCCACCGGGTGCCCCTGGCATTATGATTTTTGAGCACAAATTAAAGTTGCATAAGTGAAGTTGAGTGGAAACAACAATATTGACAATAACAAAACTTACCAATCAATAATTCAGGAAGTCTATTCCAATTACTCACCATATTATTAAGCAAGCAAGGCATGTGGGTTAATGGGGGGGGGTGTTATAATATGAAAATTAAAACTATTACATACAGA
Source organism: Ailuropoda melanoleuca (assembly GCF_002007445.2). Lineage (NCBI taxonomy): Eukaryota > Metazoa > Chordata > Mammalia > Carnivora > Ursidae > Ailuropoda > Ailuropoda melanoleuca. Next base: position 121,191,689 of record NC_048222.1, read on the forward strand.
AATGAACTTCTTGAAATATGATCTATTTTACAATTTGAATCAGCATGGACAACTCCAGGCAGCTAGAAGAGGATTACTAAACCATTTTCCTTACCTATTATCAACTGAAAAAAGGAGGCAGAACTGAAAAAGAATAAAGATGTTTATTTGGGGACTTCTAATTGCAATTCAGGGACACAGATTGAAGAGTAACCAAAAAGGGGCACTGTTCATATGTAGAGAAGTAAGAGGTTTTTATGAGAAAGAATAAAGGGAATAATTACATGATTTAGATAAATGAAGAGAAATACACTGTTAATTTGGTGCTAACCAGTTGAACTGCTTTTGATTTCTATCTAATTTATTATTATATTGTTGCCATCAAACGATTGCTGTATTCATTTGTTAACTATTCTGTCTTTATGACGTTTATATCAACAGTTTTATGATCCTAATGCCAATTATTCCATTGAATTTTATGAGCAACTGCTTGTAAAACAATTATCACTCCTGGCCCAGTTGAAGAGTTCATTGGTTAGAAAGGAAAATGGAGTCACATGTCCAGAAACCTTATATATTTCACTACTATGATGATTTTCTAATAGAATACAAAAAATAATTTAGTGAATTTTTATATGTTTAATATCATTCATGTGACATGAGAATTTCAACATGCATAGAAATCATGTATTCTAAATTTGCATACCAATTAAGAGACAACATTAGAGATAGACTATAGTAGTAACTAGGTGATATTTTAGACTTAACTGTCTTACCACTTCATGAGCTAGTAGAATAATATTTTTAGAAACTGAAGTAAAAAAAAAATGGTATAGGTTAAAAAAGAACAGGAAGTAGGTAACAAACTTCTTTTTAAAGATTTGTTTATATATTTTAGAGAGAGAGCATGGAGGGAAGGAGCAGAAGGAGTCAGAGAGAGAAAATCTCAAGCAGAATCCCCACTGAGTGCAGACCAATGAAGGACTCAATCCTGTGATCCTGAGATCATGATGTGAGCTGAAATCAAGAGTCGGACACTTAACCAACTGAGCCACCCAGGTAGCCCACAAACTTTTTAAAATATTCAGCGTATTTGAATTTTCTTGGGCAGTTTCCTGATACATTTGAAACTAAAAAAAAAAAAANAAACAAAAAAAAAAAAAAAAAAAGAAGTACAGAGAAGGCAGAGATGCAGTTAGAAACTAAATGGACCCACAAGACTCAGCAAGGAGGGATGCTGTATGTACAGAGAGGAGAGAGGAGCAGATCCCCATGCCAGCCATCCCAGGAATGAGGGACCACACGGGGAAGAAGGACCCCATAACACTTGGCTTTGAAAACCAAAAGGGCTGAATTTCATGAGTTCTTGCAATCAGTAAAGCTTAACACCTGGAATTTTAGAGATCAGTGGACTTGGCTCTGGGAAAGCCAGGAGGGTGATAGGAAACTGAGTCCCCATCCTTAAAGAGACAGAACAACAAACAACCCCATGGAGATACCACATAGAAGCAGCAGTTTGAAAAACACTTGGGGTAGACAGGGCGGAGATTTGTTTACTAATCTCAGAGCATGTGCTGGGGGTGGGGGGCAGGGATCCTTGGGAGAATTCTCTAGGAACAAGGGAGCTAGCATGTGCCATTTCCCTTCCCCCGCCCCTAGCCTAGATACAGGGACACCTATGGGGAACCAGCACTATACGGACATTGGCTACCTAACTTGCTGACAGTGTACCCTGCCTATGCAGTCTTCTACAGACATGCCTCCTACAGCCAGGTCTTGGCCCCAGGACTTTTCCCACAGCAGACCTGCTCAAACCTTGTCAACACAGAGCACCCTACCCCTGTGCACTTCTATAGATCTGCCCCCTTGGTCCTGCCAGCTGCAAGTACCCTCCTGAACCAGCAGCACAGACCTTGCTAGTAGCATATGCCCTGCCCCTGTGTTCTTCTGTACACATGGACCCTCCATCCTGGCCTAGGCAGGAGTTTTTCTGGGTGACTGCCTGCCCGCTCCCTCAGTGGATCACCACAGACCTTGCTGGCACCAAGCGCCCACCCCTATGTTCTCCTGCAGACCTACCCTGTCCAATGTGCCCCCATTCAGCCCATCCAAAGTGGTGTCACAAGTCTGGTAGTGTGGGCCAGCACCACTCCAGTGTAACTCCTGCATCAGGGAGAGGAGAAAGATAACCACACACACACACAGCAGTCTGATTGCAGCCCCAGTAGTGTGCTGGGGCAGACATCTGGTGTGAATACAGGCCCCACCCACCAATGAAAGCTTCTAGGGGACAACACAGGGACAGTGCCCAGCAATTTAGTGCCCCTGCATCTCTGATAAATGACTGGTCTGACTCAGCTTAAGCCCACAGCAGGCCAGGTCTGACTCAGCTTAAGCCCACAGTAGCCCCCAGACTGGCCGGCTAACAAAACTGGGACAAAACCCACCCCCTGATATGCAAAGAGAGCCATTGCAGATGATTGGACAGAATGCAAAAATGGCTCAGCCACAGCAGTAGAGTGCAAACAACACATATAGAAGACACCCCTAAAGTGCCAGGCTCTGGTGAACAAGGGCCACCGTGCTGCAGGGCACTACAGGACCTCTTCTTCATAGGGCCACTCCTTTCAGGAGCAGGAGACATAGGTGATTTTCCTAACACATAGAAACAGACAAAGAGTGTTAACAAAATGAGGAGACAAAAGAGTATGTCACAAAGCAAAAATAGGACAAAGTAAGGGCAAAAGACCTAACCAAAATGGAGAAAAGTAATATGACCGATAAAGAATTTAAAATAATAATTACAGATACTCCCTGAACTTGAGAAGAAAGTGGAAAAAGTGTTAGACCATTAACAAAGAGATAGAAAACATTAAAAAGAACCAATCAGATAAAGAATTCAATAAGAGAAATTAAAAAAAAAAACACTAAATGCAATGGATAGTAGAGTAGAAGAAGAAGAGTGAGTCAGCAACCTAGAAGACAGAAATGGAGCTGAGCAGGAGAGAGAAAATAATAATAATAAATGAAAAGAGACTTAGGGAACTCAGCAACACCATCAAGCATAATAACATTCACATAATATGGATCCCAGAAGGAGAAGAGAGAGAAAAGGGGGCAGAAAATTTATTTGAAGAAATAATAGCTGAAAAGTTCCTGAATCTGGGGGAGCAAATAGAAATCCAGATTCAGGAGGAACAGAGGGCCCTCAACAAAATCAACCCAGGGAGGTTCACACCAAGACGCATATTAATTAAAATGGCAAAAAGTAGTGATAAAGAGATAATTTTAAAATCAGAGAAAAAACAAAACAGGCACATAAAAGGGAAACTCCATAGGGCTATCAGCAGAAAATTTGATTTTACAGCTGAAAACTTGCAAGCCAGAAAGGAACAACATGATATATTCAAAGTGCTGAAAGAAAAACACCTGCAACCAAGAATATTCTATCAGGCAAGGCTACCATTCAGAATAGAAGGAGAGATGAAGAGTTTCCCAGACAAGCAGAAGTTAAAGGAATTTGTGACCACTAACCCAGTCCTACAAGAATCTTAAAAGTGACTCTGAGTGAAAGGAAAGATCCTAAGTAAGAAGCACAGAAGCATTAAATATATCTATAAAAATCAGTCAAGGGATTCACAAAGAATGTGAAGTATGACACTGTATAACTAAAATGGGGAGGGGAGGGAAGTAAAGAATGGGTTCAAACATAAGTAATTATTGACTTAATGTAGACTACTATATGGGTGCCTGGGTGGTTCAGTTGGTTAAACAACAGACTCTTGGTTTTGGATTAAGTCATGATCTCACAGTTGTGGGGTCGAGCCCCACTTTGGGCTCTGTACTCAGCACGGAAACTGCTTCAGATTCTCTCTCTCTCTCAAACACATAAATAAAATATTTTAAAAAATGTAGATGACTATACAGAGAAGATTTTAAATACAAAGTTAGTGTTAACCACAAATCAAAAATGAGTAATAGATATGCAAAAAATAAAGAGAAAGGCATCCAAGTATACCACTAAAGCAAGCCAGCAAACCATGAGCAAAGAGAGCAAGAGAATAAAGGAACAGAAAACAACTCAAAAACGACCATAAAACAAGTAACAAAATGGCAAGGAGTACATTCCTGTCAATAATTACTTTGAATGTAAATGGACTAAGCACTCCCGTCAAAATACATAGGGTGACAAAACTGATTAAAAAAAAAGCAAGACCTGTCTATGCCTACAAGAGAGTCATTTCAGACCTATAGGCATGCAGATTGAAAGACAGATAAACATTTATCATACAAATGGAAGTGAAAAGAAAGCCAGGGTAGCAACAATTAGATAAAAAAGACTTTGAAACCAATACAGTAGTAACAAAAGACAAAGAAGGACACTATATAATCATAAAGGGAACAATTTAACAAGAAGATAGCAATTGTAAATATTTATGCACCCCAATACATAAAGCCTCTATTAACATACATAAAGGAACTAATTGATAATAATACGATAATAGTAGGGGACTTTAAAACCCCACTCACATCAATTAATAGATCATCCAATCAGAAAATCCACAAGGGAATTATCTTTTAATGACATGTTGGACCGGATGGATCTAACAGATATATTCAGAACATTCCATCACATTCTTTTCAAGGGCACATAAGACATTCTCCAGAATAGATCACATATTAGGCCACAAAACAAGTTTTAACAAACTCAGAAAGGTTGAAATCAAACCATACATCTTTTCTAACCACAATACTATGAAACTAGAAATCAACCACAAGAAAAAATCTGGCAAGAACACAAATACACAGAGGGTAAATAACATGTTACTAAACAATGAATGGGTCACCCAAGAAATTGAAGATGGAATTTAAAAAAAAATGGATGGAGACAAATGAAAATGAAAACACAATGGTCCAATCTTTGGGATGCAGCAAAAGTTGTTCCAAGAGTAAAGTTTAGAGCAATACAGGCCTGCCTGAAGCAGCAAGAAAAATCTCACATAAACAACCTCACTTTACACCTAAAAGAGCTAAGAAAAAGAACAAAACCCAAAACCAGCAGAAGAAAGGAAATAATAAAGATTAAAGGAGAAATAAACAAAACGAAGTGCCTGGGTGGCTCAGTCAGTTATGCATCTGCCTTTGGCTCAGATCATGATCCCAGGGTCCTGGGTTTTGTTGATGTTTTCCTCTGCCATGCAGAAGTTTGGGAGCCTGCTTCTCCCTCTCCCTTTGCCTGCTGCTCCCCCTGCTTGTGCTCTCTCTCTCTTTCTATGTCAAATAAATAAGTAAAATCTTTAAAAAAAAAAAAAAAGCTAATTAGTGCCATGTGTTTGGCTCTTTGGATGAAGCATAGTTTGATAGTGATGTACCTTTTCTGGCGGATGCTATTCAACAATGAGCTGATAGACTGACTTGACTTCTTTTTTTTCTCCTGGTCTGCCTTAGTAAGACAGTTTGTTGTTGTTTGTTTGATATTTTCTAAAATGCAATTGTCCCCAGAAAGAGATACATTCTTAAATCTGATGCATAGATAATAATCAGGGTGAAAGGAGTAGGAGAACATAAGGAGTTATATTTTGAAAATTCAAAATTCTGCCCTGATTATCCCTGGACATGAAATCATTCTTCCTCTCAACAGCAACCCCAGGTCATCCTGGTTGGCACACCCTCAGGGAGGCAGCCTGAGCTAACAAGGACCTAGAGAATTCACACCTATTTCTGGTTAAATTATATGAAAAAAAACTTTTGTCTTTCTTGCACCAGGTCCTTCTGGATAAAGTCTGGATGAGAGTAAGAGATGATGAGAAAAAAAAAAAAAGGTAAATGTGTAGTTACTGAAATAGGACAGGCTTATTTTGTGAAAATGAAGAAAGAAAAAAAATAAAAACCTGGAGGGAGACCCCCTTAAATCCTGGATAGTACAAGGAATGGGATGCTGGTAATGATCATTATTTTTTAGAACTGCCCCCGGAGCTGTTCTCTAGAAGGATGACACCCAGGTGTTGCTCTCCCAAACAGTTGCAGGAAACTTAGTCTGAGTCTGGCATCCCTCTCCATAGAGCTCTGACTCTAAGACGGAAGGTTGCCCTGACTGCTACACTTCAGGATGTTGCCTACACCTCCGTTCTTAGTCATTCTGTGGGACAGATGAGTGGGCGTCATGGACAAACAGGACAGATTTTGCTGACTACCCTCAAGCAGTCCCTCTGAATCCACAGGTTCTGTTATTCACACTAAACTGGGGTACCTGCAGCTTACCAGCTGAGAAGGCCCCATGGGATGCTACCGGCAACTTGCACCTTCCGACTAATGTATGTCCGACTGGGGAGGCTTAATAATTGTTTCCAGGGTGCCATGTTTGCTTGGTGATTGCATTTTATTTTTTATTTATTTTTAAATGTTTTATTATTGAAATATAGTTGACATACAACGTTATATTAGTTTGGGGTGTACAACATTGTGATTTGACAATTCTAGACATTACTCAGTTCTTATCACAATAAGTGTAGTCACAATCCATCACCATACAGTGCCCTTCCAATATTATTGACTACACTCCTTATGCTGTGGTATTCATCTCCATGGCTTATTTATTTTATAACTAGAAGTTTATACCTCTTGATCCCCATTGCCTATTTTGACCATTCCCCCTTCCCTCTGGCAACTACCAGTTTTTTTTTCTGTATTTATGAGTCTTTTTCTGTTTTTTTACGTGTGTGAGCATTTTTTGTTTGTTTTTTTAAGTTCTACATGTAAGAGAAATCATATGGCATTTGTATTTCTCTCTTTGACTTATTTCACTAAGCATAATGCCCTCTAGGTCCATCCATGCTGTTGCAAATGGCAAGATCACATTGAGTAATATTCGATCATACACATATATGAGATATATATATAGATAGGTAAATACAGATGTATAGATAGAGATATCACATTTTCCTTACTCACTGATCTATCAGTGGACAGTTAGGTTGCTTCCATATTTTCGCTATGATAAATAATGCTGCAATAAACACAGGGTGCACATATCTCTTTTATTTTCTTTGGGTAAATACCCAGGGTGGAATTACTAGATCATACAGTATTTATATTTTTTATTTTTTGAGGAAACTCCATACTGTTTTCCACAGTGTTTGCATCAGTTCATATTTCCACCAACAGTACACAAATGTTCTCTTTTCTCCACATTCTTGCCATCATTTGTTATTTCTTGTCTTTTTGATACTAACCATTCTGACTGTTGTAAGATGATTGTGGTTTTGACTTGCATTTCCTTCATGATGAATGATGTTGAGCATCTTTTCATGTGTCTATTGGCCATCTGGATGTCTTGTTTGGAAAAGCGTCTATTCAGGTTGTATGCCCATCTTTTAATGGGATTGTGTATGTGTGTGTGTGTGTGTGTTGAGTTGTGTAAGTTCTCTATGTATTTTGGATATTAATCCTTTATCAGATATATCATTCAAAAATGTCTTCTACCATTTGGTACATTGCCTTTTTGTTTTGTTGATGCTTTCCCTTGTCATGCAGAAGCTTTTAATTTTGGTGGTAGTCCCAATCATTTTTTTCTTTTTGTTTCCCTTGCTTGAGGAAGCATACCCATAAATATGTTGCTAAGGCTAATGTCCAAGAGATAACTGCTTATTTTTTTTCATTCAGGATTTCTATGGTTTCAGGTCTCACATTTAGGTCTTTAATCCATTTTTTAAGATTTTATTTTTAAGTAATCTCTACACCCAACATGGGGCTCAAACCTGCAACATTAAGATCAAGGGTCATATCGTCCACTGACTGAGCCAGCAAGACACCCCAGTCTTTAATCCATTTTTTGAGCGTATTTTGTGTATGGTGTAAGAAAGTGGTCCAATTTCATTCTTTTGCACATAGCCATCCTGTTTTCCCAGCAGCATTTTTTGAAGGGATTTTCTTTACTCCATTGTATATTCTTGCCTCTGCTGTAGATTAATTGAACATATAATGGTGGATTTATGCCTGGGTTCTCTATTCTTTTTTTTTTTAAGAGAGGGAGGGATGAGGGGCAGAGGGAGTGAAAATCTTAAGCAGGCTCCACGCCCAGTATGGAGCTGGATAAGGGGCTTGATCTCACAACCCTGAGATCGTGACCTGAGCTGAAATCAAGAGTCAGACACAACTGACTGGGTCAGCCAGGTGCCCCACTGGTTTGTCTATTCTGTTCTGTTGATCTATGCATCTATTTTTCTGGAAGTACCATATTGTTTTGATTACAGCTTTGCAGTATACCTTGAAATATGGCATGGTGACCTCCAGGTTTGCTCTTCTTTCTCTAGGTTGCTTTGGCTACTTGGGGTCTTTTGTGTTCCATACACATTTTAGGATTATTTTTTCTAGCTCTGTGAAAAATACTATTGGTATTTTAATAGGGGTTACATTGAATCTGTAGATTGCTTTGGGTAGTATGGATTTTAACAATATTAATTCTTCCAGTCCATGAGAATGATGTAACTTTTCATTTGTGTTGACTTTGATTTCTTTTATCAGTATCTTATAGTTTTCAGAGTACATGTCTTTCATCTCTTTGGCTAAATTCATTCCCATGTATTTGATTATTTTGGAAGCAATTGCAAATGGGTTTGTTTTCTTAATTTCTCTTTATGCTACTATGTTATTAGTGTATAGAATCACAACAGATTTCTATATATTAATTTTGTATTTTGAAACTTTACTGAATTCACTTATTAGTTCTAATAGTTTATTGGTGGAGTCTTTAGGATTTTTTATATATAGCATAATCTTATCTGCAAATAGTGACAGTTTTACTTTGTCCTTACCAATTTAGATGCCTTATTCTTTTGTTTGACTGCTGTAGCTGACTTCCACTATTATGTTGAATAAAAGTGATGGCAGTAGAAATCCTTGCCTTATTCCTGATCTTAGAGAAAAAGTTTTTAGATTTTCACCATTGAGTATGATGTTCACTGTGGGTTTTTCATATATGGTCTTTATTATATTGAAGTATGCTTCCTCTTAACTCACTATGTGGAGACTTTTTAACATGAATGGATACTGTATTTTGTCAAATGCTTTTTATGCAACTAATAAGAGGATCATATGGTGTTTATCCTTCCTCTTGTTAATGTGATGCATCATACTGATTGATTTGTGAATATTGAGCCACCCTTGCAACTCTGGAAAAATCCCACTTACATGATGTATGATCCTTTTATTATATGTCACACACAGACTCACAGACACACATGTGCGCGCACACACACACATCTGTCATATAGGCTGTTATCTTAGACTTTTGACAGTTTCAAATTTAACAAGTCCAACTGAATGCCAGTTGAATAATTTAGAAAATCAGTAATATTTTAAAAATCTCACACATTCTATACTTCTTTAGCTGTGTCTTGTCTATTACCACAAGTTGAGGTGCTCTAATTCTAGCCTAAGTTTTGGAAATTCTTGATGTAGCTACATTTTAAAATGATAAAAATTAATCAATATAGGAAAACATAAGGGAGTTTACACCTTTTAAATGGTCCTTAAATAAAAATTCTCATTACAATCATGTATTTAATAACATTTTTATATCTTTTTATTAAATTTTGCCCTTTAGGGACGCCTGGGTGGCTCAGTCGATTAAGCGTCTGCCTTCAGCTCAGGTCATGATCCCAGAGTTCTGGGATCAAGTCCCATGTCTGGTTCCTTGCTCAGCAGGGAGCCTGCTTCTCCCTCTGCCTGCTGCTCCCCATGCTTGTGCTCTCTCTCTCTCTGACAAATAAATGAATAAAATATTGCAAAAAAAAATTTGCCCTTTATGGCCATAGGTAATTTTTATTTATAAAGATCTTCCTGAATTAGGATCTCCAAAGTATCATCATAAAGTTCATCTGAACATGGTTTGTAAAATATCCTTGGTATCATGATTCCATATAGCTTTTAAAAAGACAAATTTTATTGGTGATTTTAAGATAACGAAAAATGTGCACAATTTCAATGGATTCATAACTATTTTTTTCACTTTTAAAATAATTTTCAAGGTTTAATTCTGACTTCATTGTACTTCTGTTAGATGTGAATATATTTTATTTATAGTTACCTTACTTATAATGGTTTGGTTTATCTTTGGCGATTTTCTGAAAACAATCAGAAAAATAGTGACAGTGAGCTATTTAGTAGCTGATGGCAGCTGGTTTGTAAACTGACAGTCATAAGCTGACAAACAGAAATTATTAGTCAATACTAGAAAAATTTAGTCTACTACTTACTAGACTTAGTAACATTATCTAAAGTCATAGACTCAAAATTAAGAAAGAAAGATTACATTGATTGAATTCTATATCATTTCATTTGATAATGAAAAAAATACGAGAACATCTTAACAAGGTCCCTTAATAGCATCATCTTCATTCATATAAAAAAATCTTCTTTTTCTTGTTTTCTTTTTTCCTTTTCTCCTTTTCAATAAAGTTGTTTATATCAATATGAGATTGCCCTGCCATTGCTTTTAGTCATCATTGTTATGGAATGAATGTTTGTGTCCTCCCCAGATTTGTATGTTGAAGCTCTAACCCCCGCTGTGGTAGGTTGGCCCTGTGATGGGGTTAAAAGAAGAGGAAGAGGGACCGGATCTTTCTCTCTCTTCACATAGACACAAAGATTTTATGAAAAAACACTGAGAAATGACAGCTGCCTATAAGCCAAGAGAAGAGGTCTCTGAGTTAAATCTACCTTGCTAGCATCTTGACCTTGGACTTCCAGCCTCTAGAATGTTGAGAAATAAATTTCTATCATTTAAATCACTAAGTCTATGGTATTTTATTATGATATTTCAAGCAGACTAAGACAATCATCTTTTGTCCTAATCTCATATTATGCAAGCTTTCCCTCTACAGTGATGGCATCTGTTCCAATTAAGAGTAGTATCAGTTCACAATATCTGGACAAATATTTTTATATGAGTGGTATTTATCACTAAATCAGTTTATGTTACTTTGCTCAGATCATAAAGTTAATAATTCAATGGCAAAATTGATTCATGGTCTTGATAATTTTGTGGAATTAAATGTATTTTCACTATCGAGAAAATATTTGCTTCAGTGCCCTAGCCTCATGGCTCAAAATAGCAAGGTTTGAAAATTGGAATAGCTATAAATTCTTTTGAAATGTTTTGGGATATTTACTTCTTTGTTGTAGTTAATGTTGTTAAAAAAAAAACAAGCAAACAATAAAGAACCATAAATTCATGAAAGCAAGAGTGTTTTGTTTCATTTTTGCTTTTTCCTTCTCTTGCTTTTATGAATTAACATTGCTTTTTCATTTGTTTATTTGCTAAAAAGTCTGCCCTTTATTTTTGAGATTTAAATATATATATCTATATCTATATATAGATATAGATATATAATTATTTGTCAGAGAATAAGAGATATGAGAGAGCACAAGTAGGGGAAGGGGCAGAGAGAGAGGGACAAGCAGACCCCTGCTGAGCAAAGAGCGTGATGAGGGGCTTGATCCCAGGACCCTGGGATCATGACCTGAGTTGAAGGCAGACACTTAACTAACAGAGCTACCCAGGCACTCCTACTTTTGAGATATTTAAACTCTTCTTTCACTATCTTTACACTAAGGAAATGGGTGGCCAATGGGTTTGCATCCTTCTTGGGACCATCCATGGAGTTTTATCCCTCTAGAGATGCTCACTGAGTGATTGGATAGAATAAATTCATCCTTGTGAAAACGAGTTTCTCAAATTATGCTTTTCTTTTCATAGGATACTCTGAAGAAGAAACATGTGTGCTTATTGATTTTTAACTAAATATTTTATCATAATAAACAGAGTTGATATGTTTTGATGTGATTAAAATCATCACCCAAATAAAACTATTGGTGCTCAGTAACAAAGAACAAATAATTGTGAAACATTTTAATGTATTATATTGCTAATTATCAAACACTATGCTCTTTGATTTAACTACAATTTTTAAAGCTAAAATTTTGGGTTTTTTTCACACTTGTATTAGTTTCTTTTATTCTCATTCAACAGATGCTAAAATGACTAATATTTCAATCACTTATATAATAATTCATTTTGGAACCTACATTTATCATAATTCTCTTTAAATTTAGACATAGGCATTTTTCTAACTTGGCCTGATATTTAATATTTGTCATGCTTTGGCTTCAGACTGCTGTTAGACTATTCAATAATAGGTAAATAGTGTTTATGGATGCCAGTCCGTCATTCCATACTGTGAATTTATTACACATGAAATATGTGCCTCCCTTATTTTAAAGGATATATAGATTTAGTTATGTGCATTTACATTCATTAAAATGTTGTAGACAAAAGCAAATAATCAGTATAATCCAGCTTTTGACATCTTTACCACATATAACCACACACATTTACATTTATACACTTTTCAAAGTATAAAAAGCTTGACTTCACTGAGCTAAGGCCATTTACAGTGTTTATATTCTATTTTGGAATAGTTACTTTGGTATTGACACTTAGGAAAGAGTACAATAGATTAGCTATAAATCTAACACAGGCTTCTTATCATGGTTATTACCTTGGAGATTCTGTCTTTCTATTGAAGCCAAAGACAACAAAATTCTAGATGAAGTAAATTAAATAAATTTATTAATGAATGTCAATTGACCCTACAGCAAATACACTCTTGCTACCAACCACACACCCTTAAAAAAGAGAGGACTGCAATCATTGAGGGAATAAGGAGACATATGTGAAGATAAAGAAATTAAAACAATTTCTCACTCATTCTGAATTGTGAGTAAATGTGGAAAACTGTGTGGATATAAGATTATGAGAAGAAATGTGGCTACTGGCACTAAAAATAATCTCAAAATTATCTAGCAAATGCTTTTTTCTAGAGTTCCACCTTCATGGATGAATATTGCCACAGAAGACAAATTGCACTACACAGAAGTGAACAGCGTAATAGAAGAGTTTCAGATTACCAATGCAGAGGGGTCTGAAAGCCTTAGATTCCATCTTGAAACCACCAAATGTTCTTGACCAGACTTGACCATGAGGGACAGTAGTTATGTACTGATTCCATATTTTGAGTCTTTTCTGGTAAACACAATGAAGGGAGTTTTCAAGCTGTGAAGCCAGAAGCTATGATAGCACATACTCTACTGTAACAGTGTCTATCAACAGGCCCAAAACTTCCTCCACATTTATCTGTGGGAAACAAAAATACAAGGGAAACCTCAAACCTCATCAAATTAATATTTTAGAAAGACAAAAATAAGTGATATAAGCCTCTAAAAGAAGATGAGACTGTATTAGAAAATGAGGACACCCGACATGGAAACAATAGCTTAATATTTCAAAATAATCTAAAAAAAAAAAAAAACCACTTAACATGAGTAGAAAATATTATAAGGGGTATAGATAGCTAAAATTCACATACTCGCCATATGAAGAGGGATCAAAATTTAGTAAGATTACAGAAGACCTGAAAAACTTAATTATTAAATACATATGAAACCCTAAAACCACAATAATGAAAATATATTTTATTTTCAAGTGCTATGGGGCATTCAGAAAATTTAATCATATATTAAGTAATAAATAAAAATTTAATGTTAAAAAAGCCTTTTCTTAATACAATTTAAAAAATAAACATTAATGGCAGTAAAAAAATCTCTTTCATGGGAGATTTATAAAAAATTACCATTAATGATTCAGTAATTCCACTACTGAGTATTTACCCAAAGAAAACAAAAACAATAATTTAAAAGGATATATACACCTATAGGTTTATTGCAGCATTATTTACAATAGCCAAGATATGGAGGCAACTCCTGTCTATCCGTAAGTGAATGAATAAAGAAAATGTGGTGTATATATGTGTAATACATACACATATATAGTGAGTGTGTGTGTATACACATATATATACAATGAAATATTAGTCATACAATAAAAATTACATCTTGTTATTTACAACAGCATGGTTGGATCTGGATGGTATAATGCTCTGCTAAGCGAAATAAGTCAGTCAGAGAAAGACAAATGTCATATAATTTCACTCATATGTGGAATTTAAGAAACAAAGCAGATGAGCTAACCAAAAAGAGACAAACAAAAAGAGTCTCTTAAATACAGAGAACAAACTGATGATTCTGAGAGGAGAGTGGGTGGGGGGATGGGTGAAAGAGGTGAAGGGATTAAGATTACACTTATCTTGATGAGTACTGAGAATGGTGTAGAATTGATGAATCATTATATTGTACACCTGAAACCACTACAATGGTGTACGTTCATTATACTTCAATAAAAAAAAAAATACTAACAACGATCACGTGGAAATAAAAAATAAAGTTGCATTATTTCTATGAAACTATGTAACAAAGACCCCTGTCAGCATTTATGAAATATAAAGTGGTGCTCTGATACTCACTGGATCTATTCTTTAATTTCCTTTCATCACCAATGCTAGTCTTCACCATTGCCATATCCCACAGCATGTAGAAAAGTATCCAGCATATAAAAGGCATCTGATGACTGTTGCTGAGTTCTAAATATTTATCTAACGGAAAGGAGAAGCATAAATGCCAAGAAAAAATATTTTAAAATAAAGACAACAATGGAAGAATATACCTGCCAGAGAGTAAACTTTCTATAAAAACACTTTGGTCACAATATTATTTACCTAATGAAAGGCTTTACTTTTTTTTTTAAAGATTTTATTTATTTATCTGAGAGAGAGAGAGAGTGAAAGAGAGATGGAGCAGCAGAGGGAGGGGGAGAAGCAGGCTTTCCACTGAGCAGGGAGCCCTATGCAGGAATGGATCTCAGGGACCTGGGATCATGACCTGATCAAAGGCAGATGCTTAACCTACTGAGCAACCCAGGTTACCCACCTAATGAAAGGATTTATATAAAAAATATTATGGATGGGGCCGCTTGGGTGGCACAGCGGTTAAGCGTCTGCCTTCGGCTCAGGGCGTGATCCCAGATTTGTGGGATCAAGCCCCATATCAGGCTCCTCTGCTATGAGCCTGCTTCTTCCTCTCCCACTCCCCCTGCTTGTATTACCTCTCTCACTGGCTGTCTCTATCTCTGTCAAATAAATAAAAATAAATAAATAAATAAATAAATAAATAAATAATAATAAAAATCTTAAAAAAATATTACGGATGATAAAGTTTACATTTTGATGTACTTTAATATGTTCTGGGAGAAAACAGAATTTTCCATATTAATCCACATGTAAATACTAATTTGAGTAAAATCAAGAATAAAATTAAATAATTTAACCAAAAATACAAAATTAGATGCAAGTGTATTTTTATAGGTTTAGGGTAAGGAAAATTTCCTAAACAAAGATACAAATCCCAAAATTCAAAAATGAAAGTTTAGACATATTTTGTTACATAAAAATAAAAGTTTGAAGTGCAAAAAACAAATATATACAAATGCAAAGGAACAAAAACAACAAAAAGTCTCAATGGAGGGTGGAGGTTGCAACATGGCTGATGAAAAATTGGAAATTATGATAAGGACTGAACTTACACAGAGAAAAACAACTCAACACAAATAGTGGCCAAATGTTAACAGACAGTTAACAAAAGGGAAATTCCCAATGACAAGGATGCATTTAAGGTTCAAAGTCACAGGCAGTCAAGAAAAAAAAGATTCTCATTTGAAGATGGTGCTCACAGAAGCGCTAGTGAATATAAATCTTTCATAACCAATGTTGGTGAAGGAGAATATGCATTTTACCTCTCACTAGAGTAATCAGAAAAAGGGCACTTAAAAAAATTAATTACTAGTCACATTTATTTCACTATCTATGTTTCAGTAATAGAGTATAAAAAGGATGCATAAAAGAATTTGTTGCAACAATGTTTTAGTTGCAAAAATAAATTGTTTTCTCCATAAAAGGAAATAATAGTTAGATATTAAGAAGAATCATATTTAATGATAAAAACATAAAGGGATTTCCATTATTTATTAAATGAGAAAGTATGACACTAATAAAACTCTTGTAATTATATAGTGAAAGTTTATTCCTCAGACTTGTTATTGTGGATGATCCAAAAAATATGGGATTCGTTTGAGGAGAATAGGAACAGAAAATTGCAATGTATAGTACAATTCTAACATTCACACATTCATATCAAATCCATGTCTCATTTTCTAATTATATTATAAAAAGTCAGATAAATTTGTCACAATTAATAAAAATGTCATGAGGAAAAAAGGGGTAAACTAAGAGGCCATGATCTCAATATATCTGTGTTCTTTTACCAATTTGTCTTTTATAACTTCACAACATGAATATTTGGGGAGAATATATTAACGTTATAATTGGATTCTTAATGTTATAATTTAATAAAATAAAATATTTATTTTTCTCTTATTATTTTTTCCTGAATTTCAAATTTAAAAAATGTGAAAAAATGGTGATTGAACAATGATTGAGAAATAGGAAAGCAACTGATTTCTGTGCATTGATTTTGTATCCTGCCACTTTACTGAATTGCTGTATGAATTCTAGTAATTTGGGGGTGGAGTCTTTTGGGTTTTCCATATAAAGTATTATGTTATTTGCAAAGAGAGTTTGACTTCTTCTTTGCCAACCTGAATACCTTTTATTTCTTTTTGTTGTCTGATTGCTGATGCTAGGACTTCTAGTTCTACGTCGAGCAATAGTGGTGACAGTGGGCAACTTGTCATGTCCCTGATCTTAAGGTTTTGTTCCTAAGAGCTTTTCTCCATTGAGAATGATTTTCACTGTGGGCTTTTCATAGATGGTTTTTATGAAATTGAGGAATGTTCCCTCTATCCCTATACTCAGCAGAGTTTTAATCAGGAAAGGATGCTGTATTTAGCCAATGTTTTATCTGCATCAATTGAGAGCATCATATGGTTCTTGTATCTTCTTTCATTAACGTGTTCTATCACATTGATTGATTTGCAAATGTTGAACCACCCTTTCATCCTCGGAATAAATCCCACCTGGTCATGTTGAATAATCCTTTTAATGTACTGTTGGATCCTATTGGCTAGGCTCTTGCTAAGAATTTTGGAATCTATATTCATCAGGGATATTGGTCTGTAATTCTCTTTTTTGATGGGGTCTTTGCCTGGTTTTGGGATCAAGGTAATGCTGGTCTCATAGAATGAGTTTGGAAGTTTTCCTTCTGTTTCTATTTTTTGAAACGGCTTCAGGAGAATAGCTATTATTTCTCTTTAAATGTTTGGTAGACTTCCCCTGGTAATCCGTCAGGTCCTGGACTCTTGTTTTTGGGGAGGTTTTTGATTACTGATTTAATTTCATTACTGGCTATTGGTCTGTTCAGGTTGTCAATTTCTTCCTGTTTCAGTCTTGGTAGTTTATAGGTTTCCAGGAAGACATCCATTTCTTCCAGGTTGCTTAATTTATTGGCATATAGTTGCTGATAATAATTTCTAATAATTGCTTCTATTTCTTTTCAGCTTTCTTTTGAGGTCCATTGGCATGAAAAATGGTTCTCCATCCCCTCACTTTCAGTCTGAATGTATCTTTAGGTTCAAAATGAGTCCCTTATAGACAGCATATGGATGGGTCATGTCTTTTCAACCAATATGCAACCCTATGCTGTTTCATGGGAATATTTAGGCCATTCATGTTGAAAGTGATTATTGAAAGATATGATTTTATTGCCATCATGTTGCTTGTGAAGCCCTGGTTTCTATAGATTGTCTCTGTAAATCTCTGGTCAATATTACTCTTGGGGTCTTCTTTTATAGAACCCCCCTTAATATTTCTTGTAGGGTCGGCTTGGTGGTCACATATTCTTTCAGTTTTTGCCAGTCTTGGAAGCTCCTTGTCTCACCATCCATTCCGAACGACAGCCTTGCTGGATAAAGTATCCTTGGTTGCAAGTTCTTCTCATTTAGTAACCTGAATATGTCTTACCAGCCTTTTCTGGCTTGCCAGGTCTCTGTGGACAGGTCTGACATTATTCTGATATTCCTCCTTCTGTACGTAAGAAACCTCTTTCCTCCTAGCCACTTTCAGGATTGTGTCCTTGGAGCTAAGATTTGTGAATTGTACTATTATATGTCAGGGCATTGGTCTGTTCTCATTGATCTTGGGAGGGGTCCTCTCTGCCTCTTAGACTTGAACACTTGTTTTCTTCCCCAGATTAGGGAAATTCTCAGCTATGATTTGCTCAAATATATCTTCTAGATCTCTCTCTCTCTCCACCCCCCAGGGATCCCAATAATTCTGACATTGGAACGTTTCATGGCATCATTGATTTCTCTCAGTCTGATCTCTTGGGCTTTAAGCTGCTTTTCTGAGACCTCCTCAGTTTCCTTCTTTTCTATCATCTTATCTTCTAGCTCACTAATTCATTCTTCTGCCTCGTTTACCCTGGCAGTCAGAGTATCCAGTTTAGACTGCATTTCATTCATAGCATTGTTAAATTTGGTCTCATTAGATCTCATTTCTGCCCTTAGAAATTCTATATCATCACTGATATTTTTCTCAAGCCTAGATAATCGACTTCATAATTGTTTTTCTGGAGTCTATTTCTGACATCTTGCTTATATCCATATCCATTAGGTCTGTGGCAGAGGCCACAGTCTCTGCTTCTTTTCTTTGTTAGAAGTTTGTCCTCTTAGTCATTCTGTTGGGGGGTGGTTGAGGGAATGTACAGAGTCTAAACTATTAACCATGACCTCAGCAGATGCACCTGTTTTATAGGGACCTTACAGTTGTCGTCCTCGTGTTCTTCCAGGCCTGTCTTCTAGGAGAGGGGCATGCTACACTGTTACTCAGGAAACCCTGCTTGGACAGAGTTGCCCTGCCCCCTGTCAGGATAGGATAGGCTCAGTGAGAACCATTTTTTTTTTTTTTTTGGCTTTTGTTCTCTGGTGCATTTCCCTGGTGGCTTCCTCTGTCTCTTCTGAGAGTCAGAGCAAAAGTGACTGTATCCAAACCTCTGTCTCAGAACAGAGAAATCGCAGTCAGCTCTTCACTGAGCTCTCCAGGACACATAGTCTCTGTTTCTGTCTGTGCTGCTGAAAACTGCAGACTCCCCAGTTGTGTGCCCCACAGCAACACTCTCAGAAGTGGATCCCAGGGCTGGGCATGTTTCTGCCCTGCGTGCTTATTAAACTGCAAGCCTTCCCAGGTTCATGGATGTGCACTGGCAGCTCCCGGATCCTGTCAGGGGGCTGCACTAAAGTTCTTTCCCCGCTTCTACCCATCTGTGAGTCTGTGCCTGGTCCCCAGCAAAGGACACTTTTGCACTTCAGTGTTATATCACCTTCCTGGTGCCAGCTTATGGTGCTCTTTCCCCCTTCTGTTTATCTTCCAATATCTGCCTGCAGAATCATGGCTCCACGCTTCATACCTTGAGGCTGAAGATATTCTGTTTGTAGAGATCCAGATATATATTCTTACATCTTAGGCTGATTCCATGGGTGTTCAGAATGGTTTGGTAGATACCCAGATAATTCATGGGACCTGTTGAAATAGGGTCCTCTACTCTTCTGTCATCTTTCACCCTTCCCTGTTTAATGCCTTTTAAAAATTATAAATATCAAGCAGTTTACCTGGGGTAGAAAATGCCTTGTGTCAAGTTTTAGCAATGTTTTTTATAAGGGCTATTATTTTTATAAGGGCTATGTGTGTGTATATATATATATATATATATATATATATATATAGTCTTGCAAAAAATATTGTCTTTGTTGATATCCTTTATTGTATAATTTTATCTATTGCTCTTTTAATCCCTGTTCTTTTTTACTCTGCTTATCACTGATTTTTTCCTTTTAATTTCATAATATTTATCTTGCTCCTTTTTCCCTAACTTTATAAGGTAGTTTGTTGCCATGCAAATAAGGATGAATTGTCAGACAGTAACAGATATGATAAAGAATTTTTCACTGAAGAATCACAGAACCAGATCACTAACAGTGTATTTGTCGCCTGTCACTCTTCTACTGTGCAGCACCTCCAAGAAAGATGGCAAAGCTGAATGCCAGACTTCAGGAAAGAAGGCTCTACCTTTGGGATGAAGGACTTTTGGGTGCCTAATTAGAGTCAAATGGAAAATACTTTCACTTTTTTACTAATGGACAGACATTCCTGAAGAAAATTTCTTACGGATTCTCAAAGAGCCCTGCCTAATTTATCAACCAATTCCTGGCAATAGCCATCTTGGTGCTCAAATGCTTCTTTTTATTGGCTCCTTTTCCACACTTGGCTCAATTTGGTCCTCATGTTTGCTCTCACCTCACATTCTCTTACAAAATAAAATATATGCATTTGCCTCAGGTTTTGCTTTCTGCCTAGACTAGGTCAGAGAGGCTCATTTATTATTTATAGTGATACCCAACAAGCATCATATAAGAAAGGACAATTTTAATGCCACTCATACACATAGACATAAAAACAAAATTCCTATAGAAATTATTAAGAAACTAATCTAACTTTATAGCCAAGTGGCAACTAGAAAAAAGATATTATTGACTAAAGATAATTAACAAAGTTGTATTTATGTCAGGGATGCAAGTTGGATTTTACTTTAGAAAAGCAAGTCAATACAAGTACAATACATATACATAGATTAAAAATGTATAATTATCTAATAAACATAGGAAATGATAAAATTCTATATCCATATTTGATAAACATATTCTAAGTGAGAATTAAATAAATGGATTTAATCTGTCATAAAATATATTCTATCATCAGTATATCTCTCAATAAAGTTTTTATCAGGTTAAGATAATTGATAAATGGATTAAGAAGAGGTGTATATATATAACGAAATACTACTCAGCCGTAAAAAAGAATGAAATCTTGCCATTTGCAACAACGTGGTTGGACCTAGAGAGTACTATGCTAAGTGAAATAAGTCAATTAGAGACTTATCCCCAAATGTGGAATTTAAGAAACAAACCAGCAAAGAGAATAAAGAGAGAGAGAGGCAAACCAAGAAACAGACTCTTAACTATAGGGAACAAAATGAGTATTATTAGAAGGGAGGTGGTTGGGGGATGGGTGAAATAGGTGATGGGGACTAAGGAGTGCCCTTGTTGTGATGACCAATAGGTGATGTATGGAAGTTTTGAATCACTATATTGCACACCTAAAACTAATATTAAACTGTATGTTAACTAATTAGAATTTAAATATAAATAAATAAATAAATAAAATTTACAGCAAAAAAAAAATGTATCCATGGATAAGAAGACTCAATAACTCAATACTGCATCGATAATATTCTCCTAAAATTTATCTATAGATTTCAAAGTTATTTAAATCAAAATCTCTGCAGGATATTTTGTGGAAGTTGTCAAACTGATTTTAAAATTTATATAAAAATACAAACAACTAAAACAAAATAAAAACAATAAATAAATACAAATTTGAAGAAATACTAACCTTATAACCAGATTTATTTATTTATTATTTATTTATTTATTTAAAGATTTAAAGATTCATTTATTTTATTTTAGAGAGAAACAGCAAGAACAAGTTGAGGGAGGAGCAGAGGGAGAGAATCCCCAAACAGACTCTCTCCTGAGCTGAGAATCATACATGGGATTTGATCTCATAACCCATGAAATCATGACCTGAGCTGAAACCAAGAGTCGGAGACTAAACCAGCTCAGCCACCCAGATGCCCCTACATCTTATAGCCAGATTTATTAAAAATATATAATAAATAAGAGACTGGTGTATTGTTGTGAGCGTAAGGTTTCTCTTGCCACGAATAAAAATGGAGACCGCACAGGCAAACGTGGTCCTGAGAATGAGCTTTATTGCAAACACCCTCGGGTGAGGTCCCGCGACTCAGGGAAAGAACGTTGAGTCGGGGAAGTCGCACCCAGGGCAGGGCAGCGAGGGTTTTTATTGGATACTGCTGGGGGTGGGGAAAGTCTGGATAAAGTCCCTGGCGGAGAGTTTCAGTTTCCCCGCTTAGGTTTCGGTTTACTGGGGTTGACGTGGCTGCTGCAGGTATTCTGGCAGGAGATTCGGCCATCTTGGGTGTCCGCCATTTTGAGTGGCCCTTCTTCTCGGCCAGCCCAACATTCCGACCTTTTGTTTTATATAATGGTATCAGGGGCGCCGACTCCATTCTGGCTACTTCCTGCTGATGGCTGGGCGTCATCATAGGGGTAGTCAGAAGTGGGCAGGTGAGAATAGGGCTGTAGGAGGAGCTGGTTGACTGACACCCGGGTCACTTCCCGCAGGTGTTCCTGTATGTACCGAATAAGGCAGGGAGCAACCGAGATTAGCAGGAGGATTAAGCATAGAAGTCCCGCCAAGGGGAGAAACCACGTTACCCAAGTATGGGGGTCCAGTCCCCATATGGAGGTGTCTTGACACCTCACTCGGATCCGGTCCTTGAGTTCCCGGATCTTGGAGGTGACTATACCTGACTGGTTGACAAAGTAACAGCACTCCTCGTTTAGGTAGAGGCAGGTTCCTCCCTTTTCGGTGGTCAGGAGGTCCAAGCCTCGCCGGTTTTATAAGGCAATGGCCGCCAAACCGGTGACTTGGGTCTGTAGGGCAGTAAGGGAGTCAGCAATCCGCTCCATGTCATCGTTGAGTGCCGCTGACTGAGGGTGGTATGGAAGGTGGAGTTTCTAGGTGATGTGGAGGCTTTCGGCTACCTGCTGAGTCACACTAGAGATGAAAGCAGGTCCTTTGTCCGACTGGAGAGTTCGGGGTAGTCCAAACCTCGGGATGACGTGTTCAGCGAGAGTTGTGGCTACGATATCTGCCATTTCCCAGGCTGTGGGGTATGCCTTGATCCAGCCTGTGAATGTATCAACCATGGTTAATAGGTATCGGAAGGTTTTGTGGCAGGGCATATGAGTGAAGTACAGCTGCCAGTCTTCCCGGGCTGGTGGCCATGGAGTTGATGGTTGGGTCCCGGTCTGTGGATTCCACCTTGTGCATTTATGGCTGACCAGGTCTTACAGGCTCTGTGGACTGTCTTAATTACCCTAGATAGAGAAGGGTGGTGAAAAGGGGGTCGTAGGAACTGATGTAGGGCCTTTGGGCCGATGTGAAGAGACTGACGAATGTCTGTGATCAGGGTGTGGGCCAGGTTCTCCGGCAGGGCAATTTTATTCTGGGTGTAAATCCACCCCTTGTCCCTGGGCTTCCCTCCTAGGCCCTGGAGGGTCTGCATCTCCTTTTCGGAGTAAGAAGGGCAGTGGGGGGTGTTGAGGAAGAGGATCGTGGCCAAGGAGGTGTTCAGAGCCGTTTGTCTGGCCACTGAGTCTGCCTTGTTGTTACCTTGGGAGACTGGGTCCTTGGAAATCTGGTGCCCGCGGCAGTGGACTACAGCGACCTCGGTGGGCAAGTTGAGGGCCTCAAGTAGTTTGGCAATGAGGGGCCCATTAACTATAGGGGTACCTTTGGTGGTTAGGAATCCCCGCTCCTGCCAGAGGACGGAGTGGGTGTGGGTTATGAGATAGGCGTACTTGGAGTCCGTGTATATAGTGACTCGCTGTCCCTTGGATAGGTGGAGTGCCCGGGTGAGAGCTATAAGTTCAGCCTTTTGGGAAGTGGTCCTGATGGGAAGGGGAGCTGTCTCTACCACTGTCTCTGAGGTGCATAGGCGTGCGTCTCTGGCCGTCCGAGGCCAAGAGGGAGCTGTTGTCTATGAAGAGCACACAGTCAGGGTTAGGCAGTGGCTGGCCTGAAAGCCCTGGGTGAGAGGGGGTGGGGTCCTCCAGGAGTTGTGGGCAAGAGTGAGTAGGTTCGGGATAGACGAGGGTGCAGGCAGCAAAGTGGCAGGGTTTAGGCGAGGGGAGGCAGAGATAAAAATCTGCCGATTTTCTATGAACAGCAGGTGGTACAGCTGGAGGCGGGAGGGGGTTAACTGGGCCAGAGATCGGTGGCTGAGGAGGTCCATGAGTTGGTGGGAAGAGTAAACTATGAGAGGCTGTCCCAAAGTAAGTTTGAGGGCCTCCTTGGTTAGGGAAGCAGCAGCCGCCAGTGCCCTGAGGCAGGGCTGCCATTCTCGGGTGGTGGTGTCTAATTGCTTAGACAGATAGGCTACTGCCCTGTGTGTACGCCCCACTGGTTGGGCTAGGAGGCCAGTGGCTGAGCCGGAGCGCTCATCGGTGAAAAGATGGAAGGGTTTAGAGAGGTCAGGCAGCGCCAAGACTGGCCCAGCAGTGAGGCAGTCCCGTAGTTTGGAGAATACATGCCGAACTGAGGTGGGGTCAGTGAGGGGGCTCTGGGGGGTCTCCTTTGCCACCTGGTATAGAGGCTGGGCCAGGATTGAGAAATTCAGAATCCAGTGTCTAAAAAAACCTACAAGTCCGAGAAAGGAGAGTATCTCGTCTGCGGTTTGGGGGGGCTGGAGTTCCCAGAGGAGGCGGATGCAGTCCCCGGTGAGGGACTTGGAGTGGGAGTCAAGAAGATACCTAGGTACATAACTGAGGGGGTACACAGTTGGGCTTTAGAAGGG
>NC_048222.1:121216727-121297018 GCF_002007445.2 Ailuropoda melanoleuca
CCGGTCTATGATGGGCTTGAGACCCTGGCGGTGAGTCAGGGAAATGGGGAACTGTGCTCGGGAGGGGAACTTGGAGCTATCCTTTAGCTGTATTCTAACAGGGGTATGGTGGGAGGCAATGATGGGTTTAGAGGTGTCCCATACCTGGGGGTCCACTCCGGGTAGACTATCTGGGGTGGGAGGCAGAGGGGCAGGAAGGAGGGGTAAGACGAGACACTCTGAAGTCGAGGGGGAAANTTGGAGCTATCCTTTAGCTGTATTCTAACAGGGGTATGGTGGGAGGCAATGATGGGTTTAGAGGTGTCCCATACCTGGGGGTCCACTCCGGGTAGACTATCTGGGGTGGGAGGCAGAGGGGCAGGAAGGAGGGGTAAGACGAGACACTCTGAAGTCGAGGGGGAAAGAGAGAGGCGAATAGTAGCTTGCAGTTTCTGGAGGATGTCCCTTCCCAGTAGGGGGACCAGGCAGGAGGGAATTACGAGGAACGAGTGGGAGAAGGGGAAACCATCCAGGCTGCAAGTAAGGGGAAGGGTCACCCTAGGAGAAGAGAAGGTCTCATCGATCCCCATGACAGTGACCGGTGAGGTTCGTGTAGGTCCCGAGTAGGATGGCAGAACTGAGTAGGTAGCCCCCGTGTCCAGCAGAAAGGAAATGGACTTACCCGCTACCTGGAGCATGACCCTGGGCTTGGCCTGGGTGAGAGGGGTGGCCAAGTCTGGGCTCCGTCAATCGTCCTCCAACCCGAGCAGCTGGAAGGCCGGACTTACCATCTTGGGGTTGCCCCCACATAGAGGCGCTGAGGATTCCCCAAGGTTAGGACAGTCTGATTTCCAATGCCCATCATGTGGCACTGAGGACACGGTCGAGTTGGTGCCTTTGGGTTGGGACATTGACGAGCCCAGTGTCCCTCGGCCCCGCATTTGAAGCAGGCCCCCGGAGGGGTGCGGCTGGCTGCTCCTCTCTCTTGGCTCCCGGAGCCGGCTGGCCGCAGGGCTGCTACCAAGGCCTGGGTCTGTAGCTGAACCTTCTGCTGGAGCCTGGCCTGCCGTTTAAGTTCGGCTGTCTCCTCTCGGGAGTTAAAGACCTTAAATGCCATTTTCACCAGGTCGGAAATGGGGGTCTGGGGGCCCTCCTCGGCCTTTTTTAACTTTTTCCGAACGTCGGCGCTGATTAGGAGATGAAATGAGTGGCCAGGACCATGGCCCCTGCAGGAGAGGCTGGATCTAAGCGGGTGAACTGAGTCAAAGCCTCGGTCAGTCGGTTAAGGAATACGGCGGGGTTCTCGTCGGGGGTCTGAATAATCTCCCTGATCTTATCATAGTTAACAGCCTTATTGGAGGCCGCCTGCATCCCGGCGGGGTTCTCGTCGGGGGTCTGAATAATCTCCCTGATCTTATCATAGTTAACAGCCTTATTGGAGGCCGCCTGCATCCCGGCGATAAGGCATTGGATCATGCTGTCGCGGCACCGGTGGCCATCGTGGCCGTTCTGGTAGTGCCAGCCAGGTTCCACGGCCGGGACTGCCTGAGCACCGACCGGCATGGTGGCGTCAGTAAGATGGACCTGATCGGCATGCTCTCGGGCGGCAGCCTGGATACTTTCCCTCTCCTCAGTAGTGAGGGTGGTGGTCTGGACAACATGTAAGTCGTGCCAGGTAAGGTCATAGGCCTGGGCCAAATACCGGAATTCCTTAATAAAATTATCTGGGTTGGCCGAGAAAGAGCCCAAGCGCTTTTCTATCTGGGAGAGGTCCTGTAGGGAGAAGGGTGCGTGGACTCGGACAACCCCTTTGGCCCCAGCGACTTCCCTCAAGGGGCAGACTAGGTCGGGGGAGGGGTTCTGGGGCCAAGTACGAGCGGAAATAGGAGGCGAAGAGAGAGAGTCTGAGGGTGAGGGTGGCTCAGTGGTGGTCTCGGGCGGTGGGGCTTTGAGAGCCGTCAGAGTAACCGGAGCCGGGGTCAGATCTGGGGTCTGTGGGGGGTTGGGGAGTACAGGGGCCTGAGGAACGGGATGGTGGAAGTAAGAGGGGGGCCTCTCTCAGTAATGTATGAGGCGCCACCTTCGTAGGTCCTGGTCCAACTTCAGGGTTCGAAGGTTGGCCAGAAGGCAGCCCAGTGGCGTTTTAGGGTCGAATTTGGGCTGGGAGGTTCCCATGGCCCCTTCACCTATCCACTCAGGGCACTGAGGAAGGCGTCCCCTCGTTCGTGTGCTGGGTTGTGGTTCGGAAGGGAAGGTAGTTGCCGTGGAATGGGGACGTCTCCCGATTCCTCGGAACTATGGGGGCCACCAGGTGGCTGGAGGGGGCTTGCCCTGACGGGGCTGTGATTAGGACAGGGCATCCCGGAGAAGGATCGGGGACCAGGGAACACTCACCACAGCAGGCTTCGAGAGATGTCTGGAGAGAGAGAGAGAGAGATCCCAGTCTGCTTGAGAGGAGGAGAGAGCCTCCGTGCTGGAGCAGGGGCTCGATCTCCTCCTGGGTTTCGGCACCAAATGTAAGGTTTCTCTTGCCGCGAATAAAATGGAGACCACACAGGCAAACGTGGTCCAGAGGATGAGCTTTATTGCAAGCACCCTCGAGCAAGGTTCCGTGACTCGGGAAAGAGCGTTGAATCGGGAAGTCGCGCCCAGGGCAGGGCAGCGAGGGTTTTTATTGGATACCGCTGGGGGTAGGGAAAGTCCGGGNGGGTGGGGAAAGTCTGGATAAAGTCCCTGGCGGAGAGTTTCAGTTTCCCCGCTTAGGTTTCGGTTTACTGGGGTTGACGTGGCTGCTGCAGGTATTCTGGCAGGAGATTCGGCCATCTTGGGTGTCCGCCATTTTGAGTGGCCCTTCTTCTCGGCCAGCCCAACAGTGAGAATTAACAAAAATACCAATGGAACAAAATAAATAGTTGAAAAAAACTTAGGTATATACAGCAAATTGATTCAAAATAAAAATGACAGCAGAGGAGTTGAGAAAGGATTGTCTTTTTAGTAACTGGCACATAAATACACAGTATAAATTCCAATTGACTACAGACCTATCTAATAAAAAAAAAGTAATAAATCTCTAAAGAATAATTAATGAATTAATGGAGATAGTTTCTGAATAAAGATCAAAACACTAAATACAAAGGGGGAAATAATGAATTTGGCTATGAAAACAATGGCATATTGAGCTAACTAACAAATCTCTTTATCAAGGAACATCAGAGAAATAGTGAAAAATGAAACCAAGATTGGAAGAAAATATCTGGACAAATTATCACCAAAAAAAGTGCTCATACAAATACAAGACCTCCTACAAATAACTCAGAAAAAAATGTTTAGCCAAAAGAAAGTAATATGAGCAAAATCTTGAACTCTCACCTCAAAACAGAGGAAATCTAAATGGCCAATGAACGTATGAAAAAGTTGGAAATTCAACAATATTTAAGGAAATGCAAATTAAAATCACAATGAGATATAACTACAGTTGGTAAAAAAAATTAAAAGTCTAACAATAGCAACAAGAACTCTCATATTTTTTTAATTAAAGTATAATTAACGTGCAATGTTATATTAGTTTCAAGTGTACAGCATAGTGATTTGACAATTCTATACACTACTTAGTGTTCACCATGGTAAGTGTAGTCATCATCTGTCACTACACAATGTTATTACCATATTATTATTGACTATATCTCCTATGTTCTATTTTTCATCTAGTTTGTGCCTTTTAATCCCAAACTAGAACTCTCATGGATTCTTGGTGAGAAGGTAAAATTGAATGACTACTTTGACATTCTGTATTTATTTTATTATATTAAAGAAATTGGTACCCTATAACCTAGATATTCTACTCCTGTGTTATACAATTGCCACACACACACACACACACACACCACAATCATACCAGATTATACATTAAAAATATTAATTGCGAGATCACTTGCTATGACCACAATTTGATAACAACACAAAGATAAGGCAACCAATACATAAGTAAATACATTGTGATTGTATGCATCCAAGAGAACAGTGAAGAACAACAAACATTAATGAAATAGAGCTACACAAAAATCTTGATGAATCTTAGAATCATATTACTAAAAGCAAGCTGTCAGACCAAGGGACATCAAGTGAATGAACCATTTAAATGTTTATAACAGACAAAATAAGCTATATTAAGGACTGTATACATGGGTGCTAAACTGAAACAAAAATTAAGAAATTAATTACTGCAAATTTCACGTTAATGTTAACCTTTAGAAGATGTGCGAGTTTGGGTCAGGTAATTGCATAAAGGATCTACTGGAAAAGCCAGCAATGTTTTATTTGTTGATGAGAGCAGTCATTGCATGGATTTATGTTATTGTAATTTTTAAATTTCTATACTGTACATTTACAATTTGTCATTTTTCTATTTTTATATTTCACAGAAAAAATCTTTCAAGGTAAGTTTTCTTTACTTTTTCTCCTATTATCAAAATGAGTTGCTCTCCCTTTTGACTGTATTCTTTGATATATAGGAAGCATATTTACTTTCTGAAACTGATGCAGCAATATTACATTTTGACAACTTATTCCCATTTAAAGTAAGAAGATAGGGCAAAAGCAAACTAAATATAAATTATTTTAGGGATACCCTTTTACATTTTATTTTCACTCATAAAATTGGGGTAATAACGATTTGGTTTACTGAGTTGGCACCCTACAAAGAATCTAATAAATCGTTAAGTGATGGGCACGGTGAGGAGGAAGCAATTTTAAAACATTTATACATGAAAATGACTTCTTCAGAGTCCCTCGCATGTGATTTGGCTAAGGCAATTTAGAATGAACTGATTGAAACTGAACTTTTCACCTCAAATCATTGGCCTACAGTAATACTGATCTCACATATGCTTCACAGAGAAAGCTTAAGTTATAACTACCTTACCATCTTCTAAATTCTTCAATTCAAATCATCCAAAGATCAGCACCAGAAGTGACACAGCATCCACACCAATTCTGCATTTTAACAAGATCCACAGGTGATTTGTATGAACATTAAAATTTCTTAAGGACTGATCTACAGTACTCTAAAGATACATACTTAGTGATCTGAAAGTATAAAATATCACATCCCGTGTTATTAGAGGTTATGTAAGTGTCAAAGCAAATTGAACATAAAAGCTAATAATATTTTTGCAGGTGAATAATTTCAGCACAGGGTTTAAAAGAACACCCAAATACAGCATAAGGGTGGGTGAATTGGAGAAATGTTTTCAAAAATCAAAGCAAACAGAATTATTGAAGCTATTTGGGGTAAAATATTTAGTACTGTAGAAGATGAAAAAACAAAAAGAGGAAAGATTATAATACAGAATGCATTTAATATAGTTGTGATCAAAAAGCTGTATGTTTTGGGGGCCCCTGCATGGCTCAATCCGTTAAGCGCTGCCTTCAGCTCAGGTCACAATCGCAGGGTCCTGGGATTGAGCCCCGCATCTGGCTCTCTGCTCGGTTGCGAGCCTGTTTCTCCCTCTGCCTCTGCCCCTCCTGCTCATGCTCTCTCTCTCTTTCAAATACATAGGTAAAATCTTAAAGAAAAAAAACGCTGTATGTTTTTTAAGTAAATTCAAAACTGAGTTTTTCCTATAAAATATGTAATAAAAATAATATACTTAATTTAAGTAATATTGCCTTTCAGTTGTCTGGAACTTCAGTTACTCATCAGGAACACAGATACAGGAAATTTTCTCATGTCTAGTGACCAGCACCCTTAAGGTTTTCATATTGTTTTTTTGTTGTCCTATTTGGGGAAATACCAAAGCCTTTATTTAAATTTTAATTTCTACTGTGTATAGAATGTTATACAATTCATGTTAGTAATAATGTGATGCACATGTTCCTTCTACTAATATTTGCTATAGTGACCAAGGCATAATAATATCATTGAATGTAATAATCAAGCATATTATTATTTATATTTTCATAATAGTAGGGTATTAAAAAAATCCACATAATATTTATTCAGCTTTATTTTTCTCCTGTCATTCCAGAATAATGTAGGTGCCTTATAAATCACAGTGTCACTGTTCTCCTTTGTCAACTCCCAGGGAGGTCAGAGTTGCATAATTCCTGGTCTTCATGGAAAAGCACTTCCTGGAGTTTTACAAGACATGATCTTTGTGTACAAATGTCAGGGTCCTGTGTGCTGCTGTGCTTCTTCAAGAGATCACAACCGCCTACATCCTGAAACAACACTCAGGCTCTCCAATTGCATTGTCATGTATTATCTGTGCCCACCAATTACGAATGGCAGCATCCTCAAATAACCCTCCATACCATCTGTTCCTTTTTAGAGAATAGGGGTATAAATATCAATAATACTTCATCTTGACCATGTGTATCAGGTAGGACTGTGAAGCACAATGACTTTCTCTGCAGCATCCTTCATTCAATACCCTACCCCGCCTTCCACCCACCACCACTCTTTTCAGCTGCCCCTCCTAGCAACTTCCTGCAGCTTCTTGAAGTTCCCCATCCCCATGTAGGGACCCAGATCCTTGTCTTCATTGAAACCTCCCTGAAAGACTCTCCATACCTGACACATACCTTAATCCCCAGTTACCCACCAAATTCCATGTTGGGTTACCATCCTTCCTGCCTCAAGCCCTTAAGGCCACATTCTTGGTATGTTTTTCATAATTCACTGAAGCAGTAAGCCCAAGAATACAATAAAATTAAATATTTACATGAAAATATTTTCTTCTTTTCCAAGAAAAAAAATGCCAATTACCTTTTGCATACATTTTATCTACATTGCTATGAGAACAAAAGCTATAAATTGAATGGAAAGAAAGCCAGGCCAATAAGAAAGAACAGAAATCAAGTCTGTATATGGTGTGTCAACTGATCTTTGAGCAAAAGTTACCTCATAAGGCATAGCATATAGATGTTTGACTTAACTTTTACTTTATTTATTTATTTTTTTTAAATGATTTTTTATTATATTATGTTAGTCACCATACAGTGCATCCCCGGCTTCTGATGTAAAGCTCGATCCTTCATTAGTTGCGTATAACACCCAGTGCACCATGCAATACGTGCCCTCCTTACTACCCATCACCAGTCTCTCCCATTCCCCCACCCCCCTCCCCTCTGTATCTTTGGGGTAAACACCCAGTAATGCAATGGCTGGATCATAGGGTAGCTCAATTTTTAATTTTAAATTATTTATTTATGTACACAAAGAAGATAGTTTTTGAAACTCGTTTTTGCTATACATAGAGCTTGTATTAAGTGGGTTGTTTTCTAAGTCAGCATCTGCTATTAAAAGCTATTTCATCTTAGTATAGCATATGACTTTATTTGGCCTTAGATTATTCATCTGTAAAGCAGCGAGACCAGTTAAATGATTTTAAAGCTCTTTCTAGCTCTATCACTTTATGGTTTTAGTGTTGTATGGCAAAGATGTTGCCATATGTACGAATGACTTGATTCAGGTAATAATTTCTGTGTACCTGGATTCAGAGCAGTAGCCACTGAGGCAGGATTACAAAAGAGTTGGCTTTAAATAGCAGGCTTATCACTCCCTATGTTCTCTTGTATGAGTTAACTTAGTTTTCTGAGATTCATTTCCTTCATCTTCAAATTGGCCAACTAACCCATGAGATGAAAGTTCTAAGAAGAAAATAATTTAAATATATGTAAAGCAAGCCATTGTCTTGGCCCACAGAAAGTTCTAGATCACTCCCAAGTGCAAAATGGTTGCATTTTTTTTTTTCAGTTTGCATACAGTAAGTCAAGATTTTGTGAGTGCAACAATTAAACATTGTAGTGACACTTGGGACAAGACTTATCTCTCAGGAGTGACTTTCCTACTGGACTAGAGTATACTTCACCTTTAGAAAAACACATGGAGATGTAACAGGTCATACAGTGAGACGCTTGGTAAAATACAAATGCAAATATCCATATGTTTGTATATATATATGTATATATACATATATACACACACACATGCATATATACAAATATAATACCTGCATTTTATCATCAGCACTTATGCACAGATTTGGGGCTATTGTTTTATGTGTTAAACTTCATGGATTATATAATGGTCACTATAGAAATGGTGCCTTCTTTTACATAAAAGTAATTAAGATGCTCAGAAGGTTACTGTGTTCAATCTTTTGGTTTCACCTTCCTGAAATTGGAAACAGAATATTGTTTATAGAGGTCCTTCACTCCTAAAATTGCATTCTTGCATTTATGTTGGCCTTCAGGGAAAATGCAAACACATTGATTTAACTTGGTAGAAGAGGACACAACATTTTTAAATGTAATTTTTTTGTTAATGGAAATGCACCCAGAGGACCAAGGGCCGATTCACATTTTAAATCAATTTGAATGGGCAAGATTCAAATTCTAAATACCTCTTTGATTACCCATGGGGAAAAAACCTTATTTAGTATAGGTTTTAAAATGCACACCTTAAAACATTTTAAACAATAACTCTGCTACAAACATAATAAAACATGTCATTATTTTAGTAATCTACACAGTAGATAAACAACCCAATTTTAAATAAATTTGATATTGGCTTGTCTGAAATATACATTTAAATACATTATTAAACAAGATTAACATGACTAACCCTACAATGGCTGTTCTAAAATATTTAAATTAGCAAAGCATTAAAAGCAACTCAATTGTAATAAGGATGAATAAAAAGCTTGGGTTTAGAAAATTATCTCAAAACCTTAGATTGATTTAGTGAAAATTCTCTGCCCCTGAAATAAACGGTGCAAGCAAGAAGTTAGCAAAATAGTACTTTTTTAATACAGAAAAGTACATGAAAGCACTCATTTTATATCTGTTTCTTTGAACTCTCTTCTTTCCAGCTAATTTTGGCCCAAACATTTTGGTTTTGTATAGCTATTCATCAAGAAAACCTTTAGATGTTTTGGTTTGTACTTAGGATATAAGGAGATTTTCCTGGCCTGAATAATTTTAAACTATAAATATATCCTTATTTGTGGTCCTCTTTTCCATCATGTCTATCATCAAAACTAATTTTAACAAGCTTTGATATATATTGTTATATACAGAATAATACTATGACAGAATGAAACAGTCGAGTTTATAATCCAATGCAACACTGATGCAGATAGAGCTGGCAGGACATACAAAACCATCTATTAGTGGATTTCACAATATACATACCATATAATAGACAAGGGTCTCTATAGAATTAAATGAAATGTTGAGCTTGATCTGCCAGTGCTATGTAAAGAGAAAAGGTAGATATATGATATTCAGCTAGAGAGGGATTTGTCATGACTTGCATTTATCATTATTTGTGCTCTCTTTAGATTCATTGGCATTGTATTCTTTTTTTTAGTGAATCACAATGAAGCTGGTAGTATGCATGTGAGCAGTCCCAAAGTTTAAAAAAACTTCATCATGTTTGAAAGTTCCTTTGTAATCAGTAATAGACATTTCATAATATGAAATAAAACTGATGTATAAATCTTGAAAATGACATCTGAAAAGAACCCAGATAGGCTGATGAAAAACAAATGGCATCTAATGTATTTTTCACATTGACTGTGGCAGTGATTTATGATGTTGTCTAAGATGCTAAATATACATCATAAATCCCTCCAACAGAAGTCTTATTGTTTTCATTCATCTCTTTTCCACAAGCCAACACTTCTTCTTTTCATAAACTCCACTGTATGAAAAGAATCATTATTTTTTTAAATGGCATTTAAATCCAGTGATTTTACATTGGGTATAAAAACCCGATGAGAGATGGGGTTTTTGCTTTGCTTTTGTGTTTGTTTGTTTTGTTTTAACTTCAGTAAAGAGGTACCCAACTGGAAATAAACGTTTTCATTCAAGATTTCCTCTCTGTGAGGAAGGAAAAAAAAAAAAAAAGAAAAGTAAAATGTACCACAGCTCATTGTACTAGTGTCAATTTCGTCCTGTATAACACACTCACCTAACAGGTGAAAGAGAAAGAAAAATGAGTATAAAATTATATGTAATATCTGCATATTGCACTGTTTAAGTCCAGTACTATTTTACTTATTGTATATATTCTGGCTGAATTATAAATTTTACTAACTCTTTTGTTAGTGACCATACCAGTTATATTCCAACTCATTTCTTAGCGTTCCTAATAAGAATGCCATTAAATAACATGAAAAATGAAAATATTAACAAGCACAGAACAGAGATTAGGGCCATTAATTTATTACTGTATGTCCACTTGTCTACTAATGAAAGGAAATAACTGTTTTCATCAGAGAAAAATGTAAAATATGTTTTTGAGCTTAATTTAAGTTTCCCAGAAAATATTATACAATCTGTTTTTCCCTGGGAGAGCTTTCTATAAGACAAGAGAAACTAATTATCACTGAATAACTGGATTCAAGGCTGTCCAAAGTAATGTAAAGTTAAATTTGAATCTTTTATCAAAGACCATTGCCATCAGAAGTTTGCATCATTTGAGCATTGTTGGGTTTAACACTCTGCCAAACAAATGTGCTCAGCTTGTTGCATGACTTTTTTTTTTTAAGATTTTTATTTATTTATTTGACAGAGAGAGAGACAGCCAGTGAGAGAGGGAACACAAGCAGGGAGAGTGGGAGAGGAAGAAGCAGGCTCATAGTGGAGGAGCCTGATGTGGGGCTTGATCCCATAACGCTGGGATCACGCCCTGAGCCGAAGGCAGACGCTTAACCGCTGTGCCACCCAGGCGCCCCCCTTGTTGCAAGACTTTTAACATGATTTATGTTATTATGCACAATGACAATGTTTAGGGAACTTGAAAGTACTGCTTGTGCTAGACCTCATTTCAGACTTTGTAATGGCATCTTTTAATTTGGGAGTGGTCTTGATAACATGAGATATGGAAAAGAAAATAGGTGTGGAGCAAAAATAAATATATATAGTAATAAAGTAAAGAAGCATTAAAATAAGATAAAATGGTCATAGCAAGAGGAGTGTAAAAAATGTCTTTCTAAAGAATTTGGAAAGGTAATATATTTGAGTTTGAAACCTGAATTCTTAACTTTGTATTAAAATGTGCTATAATCGAGGTTTTAGGATTCCCAACCAATAACAGTAGGAAAAATTTAATTCTGAAATTAAACAAAATCAAAAGTAGACTACTGTTTATGGATTGATTCTTGATGGAATAGAAATTTAAGAATATTCCAGAACCAAAATGGAGTTCTCAGCTTCTACATGAAGCTTGACAGCACAAGACTATACAAAGAAAATTAATTGTGATTGAAAAGATACTTTATAGGAATATTTAAAATATTAAAATAAAAATATCTGTATCACTTCAACCTTGAGTATTTGTCTTGGAATATGTTTCTGAAAGTTTAACTAGTCTCCCAGAATGTTTGTTAGTCAAATTGAACCTGTTTATACTGCTTATTTATGTTGTGCTTGCATTCATTGTGTTCTTTGGATTAAGAAATAGAGTATAATTGGGGCACCTGTGTGGCTCAGTCGGTTAAGTGTCCAACTCTTTGTTCCAGTTTGGGTCATGGTCTCAGGACAGTGAGATCAAGCCCCATCTTGGACTCCACACTCAGTGGAAAGTCTGCTTGAAGATTCTCTCCATCTGCCCCTCCCCCACCTGCATGTTCTCTGTCTCTCAAATAAACAAATAGATCTTAAAAAAAAAAGAAATAGAGAATAATTTATATGATATGGTCTCTGATATCAAGATGCTTAAATTGAAAAGGGAGAACAAATTACATTTAAAATACAGTGTAACGGTATAACTACATCAATTAATGTGTATTTTGTAAGTGAAAGATGAAATTTAGTTATAGTTAGAATTTAACTTAAACTGTAATTATAATTGCATTATTCTATAGATACAGAATACATAGATCAGTCTGAGAGGATATTAATATGCAATGCATATTTAGTGAAGAAATTTCTCAAACACATGATTATTTGGCGATAAGGAACATTTATTGATTCTTGAAAGAAGTAATGAATCAAAGATGTATTTTTGAATTAGAGTGATATGCAGAATAATTTAGTAATACTATCAAAGTGAGAAAGATTATGTGGCCTTAAATTTGTGGGAATCAGTGGAAAGTAGAGTAATTAGTGTGTCTTTTAAACTCTGGGAAAACAAGTATATTAGAAGGACACACAGTGGGTTCTTATCTGGAAAACTTCATAGTTTCTTTACTCATATTCTGTTAAGAGCTGGTGAAAGTGCCATTCAAGACTGACACTGAAACAGAATTTCCGCTGGATAAAGTAGAGTCAAAGAAAGAAAGCTTATGCCAAAATACTACAAGTTGAAAAACACATAGCAGTATTTATTGTCAGTGAAAGTACAAATTAATATTTGGAGGCTGCTAGAAAATTTCTCTATGTCAGGTCTAGTTATTCTTTCTTCTAGACACTCAAGTTCTTAAAATAATTTTTAGTGGTCTCAACTACTGGGTCAGGCAAAATAATTGTGAATATAATAATGTATGTAATATTGGGTATGTATATACCCAGTGTATATCTTATGGGTATTTATATTCATTACGTTTTTATTTTTATTTTATGGGTTTTCCGGGTATTACAAACTACTGTATAAGACTAGACCTTTCAATAAATGTTTCACAGCATCCTGAACGTCTGAATCTTACCTTAGAGTGGTTAGCTAATCTATCGTAAGTTATGGTCAGCTTGAGTTCATTTTTAAAAATTAATGGACAGCTTTTTTTCTGAAGAAATATATAAATGCATCATATTAAAAGTGGAATTCTAAAACTTTCTATTTCACCTTTGAAAGCTTCTTAATCAATTACTGTTATTTTCAAAAACCTGAAACGCTTCATTTAATCTGGGAATTTTAGGGTAACTATAAAAAATAAAGCATTTCCAGGTCTATGAGAAGGAAGACCTATATGGCAAAATGTACTTTTAGAAAATGACTTCTTGCTAAGAAAGCAGTTCCTAAGCAATTGCGTGTTAGGCATTTTGCATCCCATTGCTCAGTAAAGGCTTAGGTTTCATTTTTCTCTTAGCCAGATCCTGGGCCATGCTTCCATTCTCCACCCAGCCCCATTCCACCGCATACTGAAAATACCAGTTCCCTGAAATGAGCCAAAGCAAGTTTCTCCCAACATGCCAGACACTTTTCTTACAACATCTTATTTACTACTGTAAATAAAACATATTATACTCCCTAAGATTTAAATCGCTACATTAATTTTATTTGTAACCTGGCTAAGTAGTTCACAAAGGCAGTGTTAGTAATTAGCTTTTTTTTCTCTATTAGTTTTTAAATATTTATGATTATTATGCTTTGGTCCACCTTTTTTAATATTCAAGTACTATTTGGCACAAAATGAAAATTAAACATAGATGAAAGCAAACTCCATATTATGCTTCAGAATTCTATTTGAGATACTTACTGGTTCTTCTTTGAGGGGTGTCCTGCCCTGATGCTGCACCAATGGAAATTATATATTCAAGCCAGCAATGTCCTCCGAAAGATCAATACAAACAGCTAACTTCTCATTTCTTCCTAGCCCATGCATACTACCAAACACAGACATTATTATGGAATAGTAACTATCACCATAGTTACTGGGTTTAAAGCCATTGTAAGTAGACTGTTGGGAAAGAGAGAGGCAAGCCAGACTGCCTCAATAAACAAAAAATAAAACAATTTGGTATCAGTTAGAAGAATAATAGAGAATAATAGAATAGTGCTTGACCATTTTTCTCACCAAGACCAAGAATGTTCCACTGCAGAAATGTGCTCAGGGAAAAAAAAAAATATATATATATGTATATGTATATGTATATAATTATATACATACATATATATGAATATAAATATATGCACACAAATATATATATTATATATACACACACACATACATATGTGTGTGTACAATATGTTGCATATATAATTTTATATATCCATATTTATATAAAATGGACAAATAGGCATATGTAATTATACTTATAATAGACGAATGCACATTAAGATTTCCAAGCATTGTGTACTCCTGTTTACATGCTATAAATAGTTTGAAGTTTTAAGTAATGGTATAGCCAGGACTAGTGTCCCAGTTTGAATGTTTTATGCTTAGTCTATTTGCTTAATTTAGAATATAAGAAATGAAATAATATACTGTAGTCATTCTTTATATATGCACAAATAGAGAATAAACGAGGAAATATTTTCAACAAGAAATTCAGGAGGGATGTCTAGATGCAGACTTTTTGTAAATATATTGCTACTTATGTATCTGTGTATAAATGGGAGATTAAATGACAGATGGATAGATAATAGTCGATAGACGATAAATAGATGATAGATAGATAAATAGATGATAGATAGAGAGACAGATAGATAGACAGGCAGACATCTGCATGTTTCTTTAATCTGAGCCAGAAAAAGGAAGCATAGAATTAGGCCACCTGCTTTGGCTTTTCCAAAGAGACTAGATTAAAGGATGCCAACAGGTGGAATATAAACTTTGAGCTTAGCCACCAGAAATGAACTGCTTCTTTCTCTCAGCTACTGCTCAAGAAAATTATAATGATTCAAGTTTGGATCATAAGCCCTAACTTCAACCAATTACTGTGATGAGGAGGCTATCAATAGCACATCTTCATTTTGAAATGAAATATTGGATCTGATTGAAGCAATTTGAACAATAACAATGACAAAGTTAGGGTTGTGCTACTGCTTTTTATTTTCCAGAAGAATAAAGAGGTGTTGGGTATAAAAATAATTCATCCCCATTAGAGGTATGTTAACCTAACAGGAAATCCACATTTCAGAAACACAAAACTCTTAAACACTTAACTATCAAAACCTACCCACTTAAAGTAGTATTTTCTTCACCAAAACTGAATTTGATTTTCTCTCTTTGTGTGTCTCTCTATCTAGTTTTCTTTCCCTTCTTCCTAATAGACAACAATCATTTCTAATATGTTATTAGTGATAGATGTCATGATAGATTTAGAGCACCGTGGTAGGCTGAATAATGACACCCTTAAGATGTCCCCTAATCTCCAAGACCATAAATATGTTACCTTACATGGCAAAAGGGACCTTGAAATGTGCTTAAGTTAAGTGTGTTGAAATGGGAAGATTATCCAGATGGACACAATGTAACCACAAGAGTCTTTATCAGAAAGAAACAGAAGTGTCAGTCAATAGAGATGAGACAACACAAGAGACTGGTTGGAGGAATGTGAGAAAGTGGACATGAGTCACGGAATGCAGGCAGCCTCTGGAAGCTGGGAAGGCAAGGAAACAAGTTCTTTAAAGCCTCCAGAAGAAATACAGTCCTGCTGACTCCTTGCTTTTAGATTTTGATCTCCAGTACAGGGAGAGAAAAAATTTTGTCATCTCAGAACTGATGGTTATTTGTTAGAGCAGCAATAGAAAATGATTACAAATATTGCCAAAGGAGATTCAGAGACAGAAATCCCTTTTTGGCTAAATGATTGAAGAATGCACTGGAAAGAAAATTATAACTGAATAGTACTTTGAATGGTTTATAGGATTTCATTTGATGGATATTGATGGAGTTGTATTCTTCTGCTCCTAGGACCTTAATAATCAAAGACTGATATGTGTGCTACTAGTTTTGAATATAAGTGATGTAAATTATCTATCAGTGGGAGTTCATTGTGTTACTTGAATGAATTAATGCATGAATGAATGGACTTACAGGCATTTTGTCAGGAAATAATAGAAATATCCTGAAAATGGCAATTAACACTATATGGATAGAGAGTACTAAAAGCACAATGAGGGTAGAATACTAGTTATCAAGACTCATTTAGTCATCAAAATCATATGTCTGCATCTCAGTTTCCTGATTGCAGACTGAGATGGCAGTAGATGTTCCGTGTGATGCCATTTCATATAAAGTAGAAAGATAATTAAGGTACTTTAAGTATGGAAATAAGTAAAAGTTTTCATTCATTTGATATTAGTGAAGGAATGTGATAAAGAATATTTTTCAAACTTTAGTAAATATGTGTATATTTTGTCTTGATATCTTGTCACTATGCCAGTTTTGTGTTAGTAGGTATGGAGCGTGGCTCTGAGAGTCGCATTTCCATCACACTCCTGGCTTATGCTGAGAACGATGTTTAAAATACAGATTACCAGGCTTTGCCCTTTACTGTATATTTCATTTTGTGAAAGCACTGAGCCTGCAATTTTATTATGGGTGTCAGGAAATTCTTTATAGTCCCCAGAAGTTTGGGAATCATTGCATCAGAATATTTAATCCATATTTTTGACTTACTAATTACTAATCAGGTAAAATAGATTTAAAAGCATCAAACCATTTATTATCAGCATAGACACCAGGCAGTAACTGATCAAATTGTGTACACTCAGAAAATTTACTGAGCCTGCAATTTTTTTGTTTTCCTTCAGGTCTAAGGAGAAAACTTATTAAAGCTAGCAAAAAAATATGAGAGGAAAGTTGTCAGGAAAAGCAAAAGAATAGCACAACTGAAGTAAATATAAGTTGCTGTAGCCTTTTTAATATTGTTTAATGAGATATTAAACTATTGATTAAACATTCAGATTTGTACATGTATATGTGTGCACACACCCATGCACACAAAGCCATTAAGATACCTAGGAATAAACCTAACCAAAGAAGTAAAAGCTCTGTCCTCCAAAATGTATAAAAGACATATGAAAGAAATTGAAATGGGAAAGTGTTCCATGCTCATGGATTGGAAGAACAAATATTGCTAAAACATCTCTAGCCCCCTAAAACAATCTACACATTTAATGCAGTCCTTATCAAAATACTAATAGCATTTTTCACAGAGCTAGATCAAACAATCTTAAATTTGTATGAAACCACAAAAGACCCCAAATAGCCAAAGGAATCGTGAAAAAGAAAAGCATAGCTGGGCTTCAAGTCACATTAGAAAGCTGTAGTGAGCAACACAGTACAGTACTTTCATAAAAACAGACATAGATCAATGGGACAGAATAGAAAACTCAGAAATGGACCTACAACTACATAGTCAACTAATCTTGGACAAAGCAGGAAAGAATATCCAGTAGGGAAAAGACAGTCTCTTCAACAACTAGTGTCGGGAAAATTGGACAGGCACATGTAGAAGAATGAAGCTGGACCACTTTCTTACACCACACACAAAAATAAATTCAAAATGGATGCAGACCTAAATGTGAGTTAGAAATCCATGAAAATTCTAGAGGAGAATGCAGGCAGCAACCTCTTTTGATCGGCAGTAGCAACTTCTTATTAGACACATCTCTGGATGCAAGGGAAAAAAGCAAAAATGAAGTGTTGGGACTTCATCAAAATAAAAAGCTTATGCACAGAGAAGGAAACAAAAACAAAACTAAAAGGCAGCCTTTTAGTGGGAGAACATATTTGCAAATAACATGTCTGATAAAGGGTTAGTATCCAAAATCTATAAAGAACTTATCAAACTCAAAACAAACAAAAAAAACCACAAATGATCCAGTTAAAGATGAACAGGAAACAGAAATAGACATTTTTATGGCTAACAGTTACATGAAAAGATGCCCAACATCATTCATCATCAGGGAACTACAAATCAAAACTACAGTGGGTTATCATCTCACATCTGGCAGACTGGCTAAAATTAACAACACAGGAAACAACAGACATTGGCGAGAACATGAAGAAAGGGGAACCCTCTAGCACTGTTGGTGGGAAGGCAAACTGGTGCAGCCACTGTGGAAAATGTATGGAAGCTCCTCAAAAATAGAACTACCTATGATCCTGCAATTACACTACTAGGTATTTACCCAAATGATGCAAAAATACTGATTCGAATAGATACATGCACCCCGATATTTATAGCAGCATTATCAACAACAGCCAAGATATGGAAAGAGCTCAAATGCCATTGACTGATGAATGGACAAAGAAGAGGTGGTAAATATATACAATGAAATATTATTCAGCTATAACAAAAAAAAATGAAATCTCAACATTTGAAATGACATGGATGGAGCTAGAGAGTATTATGTTAAGTGAAATAAGTCAGTCAGAGAAAGACAAACACTGTATGATTTCACTCATATGTGGAATTTAAGAAACAAAACAGATGAGTGTAGGGGAAAAAGAAAGAAAGAGGCAAGCCATAAAGCCTACTCAACCACAGTGAACACGCTGATGGTTACGGTGGCGGGGGGGGCATGGGCTAGATGGGTGATGCGTATTTAGGAGGGTACTTGTGATAAGCACTGGGTGTTATACATAAGTGATGAATCACTAAATCCTACTTGTGAAACTCTTACACTGTATGTTAGCTAACTGGCATTTAAATAAAAACTTTGGAAGATACAATTGAGGGACAAAAACAGAATTATGGAACCAAGTGTGCTTTATTTTTCTTGTATTTAGTGCTCACAAAATATAAACTCATACTTACTGATCAATGCAATATAAGAAAAAAATGCTTTCAACAGAAAATAATTAGAACTCCAAAGTGTTCTTTGATTTAGTCTATTAATGACAGTACTTGTTTTCCTTTTTCTTGGTTATGAGAACAATGCACAGTATCCTGTGGCTACCACAGATCTTTAGGACAAATGGATATTGTTTTATATCTCCAGGCTCGTAAGAGTGGAAGGAGTGTTGAGTGAGTGACTCATCCTTGGTTTAAAATGGCCTTTTTCTCTTCCTGGGAATGATGATATGTGTTGCAAGCTTAAGAGGATAAGTACTTAAAAGTGCAGTTTTATTTGTGTCCATTATTTTAAAAGTCTCTTTCCTTTTTCTATTACAGGTTAAAAATGGAAACCTAAAGTGTAGTTTTGTTTGGCCTAGGATTTTTAATCCAGAAGTGGTATTTTATAGATTAATCTATACTTTAAAAATATTTTAGGACTGTGTCAGTGCCTCTTGAGTGCTTTACTTATGTAAAAAAAAAATAGCATAAAATACCATCCATAAGAATAGACAATTTCCTTTCCTCACAGTTTGGTCTACTTCCAGATGCTTTAATGTCTTATATTATCAGCCCTACTGTCCAAGTCATACCAGAATTGCAAATGGGCACATAGAGATAAATCATTTAAACTAACTGTGCCTAAGAGCCCTTCTCGCTAGCACAAAAATGCCAATGATGACAAATATGTGACTGCAATGACTTTCAGGCAAGAAAACCACATTTTTATTTAATTATTCTTCATATTATCCTTGGCAACCTGGCAAGGAACAAGTGTTATTAGAGCTGTATTTAAGCAGGAGAATCTATGTCGAAAAGATCAAGTTTCTCAGCATCTTTAGCAGAACCAGAGAGAACAACTTCTTAAACACCAGAGAATGCCATGAACCAAATCATTCTGCCTTACAAGAAAATAATTTTATTTAGAGATATTAAAATGCATCATAAAGTGTCCTTGGCAAAATAGCTTCATTTTTGAATAATGAAACATTACAAGATGTTTTTGACAAGTTATCCTATATGACAGATAATTATAGATCTTCATAAACATAACAACAACCCTTCTGTAACAATGAATTTGAATTTTGAGCAACTGGAGGATTAAGATGACAGGACATCTAAGAGTCATGAAGCAAGGCTACAGCTTGTGATTGAAAAAGTGGCAGCTGTCATTCATACTAACTAGCACATAGGAAGAGCTGGTCATTTTGTGATTTGCACAATGTTCATGATTTTGTCTGTGTTCAGCATGGAGTGAGAAATAAGCTGATATCTTTCTTGATCCTCATGGCCACAGAGGGCCTTGTCTGACGTTAGCGTTCTGTGAAAATGTTTGTGCTACACAGGAAAATACAAAATATGTACAAAAGTTGTCTCCCAGGCCAACTTCTCACACTGAGACCTAGTTGATACTATCAGAAGAGTCTCTAGCTATCAGGACTACTCCATTTTTTTTCTCAAAAATTTCTGTAATGAATTACATGTGCATTCTTGGAACAGATCCTATGTGTTATGATACATATTCTTTGGAATACACCACTGCAGTTCATTTGCTAATATTTTTTAATTGTCATTTATTTTCATAAGAATATTTGGATGGTAACTGG
The DNA here is from genome assembly GCF_002007445.2 of Ailuropoda melanoleuca. NCBI lineage: Eukaryota > Metazoa > Chordata > Mammalia > Carnivora > Ursidae > Ailuropoda > Ailuropoda melanoleuca. The sequence goes on from NC_048222.1 coordinate 121,236,770, forward strand.
TTTCCTCAATATTCTTGTCTAGTGTTGAAAGCAAGTTTATATTGGCTTCACAAATTAAGTTGCAAACCATCCCCTATTCTGAATCCTTTTTTAAGAGCTTGAATAAGTTTGTGTTTACTTACACATTTTTAAAATGTAAAAGCATTCAACACTGAATCTATGTGAGGCTTTTAGTTTACTTTGTAAGAGTGTTTTATATTATGCATGGATTTTATTTTACATACAATGGTTTTTTCATCTGTTTTTGTTCTTTTCTTGTTTTAATAATTTTCCCAAAGAGTTTGTCTATACTCTCAATATTGTCAAATTATTGGCATAATAATGTTTATAGTATTTTATGTCTGTTAAATATTATAGGACCTATAGTGGTGTCCGTTTTCTTTACATATTTTGTTAATTCGATTTTAAATTCATCAACCTTGCTATGTGAATATTGATTTTATTCACAGTTTTAAAGAATTGGCCTTTCTGCTTTTCTTTATTGTGCATGTTTTGTCTTCTCTCAATTCTCATTTCCTTGGGTTTTATTGTCCTTTCCCTGCTCTATTGATTGAAGAATAGATCATTTATTGTTAGCTTTTCCCTTTTTTCCTAATATATCCATTGAATGCTGGAAAGACATTGACATTTTAAATTCGTATGCACCAAAGAATTTTTTTCTAATGTAGTAAACCCCATACTATTGTGAACTATCCCGTATAGTGCTTTGTGTCTTATTGTTTACTTTATTTTGTATTAGAAACATCAACTTTTTTTAAATTATTTTTATGGTATGTTTTTATAGACTTTTATCTGGGTCTGTATGTTTAATGTTATGCCTGCTGTAAATGGTATTTAGCTGATTTTTTTGGTATTTGTCCTCTTTTTTCAGCTTGACAGTCTTTGTCATTGAATTATATATTTTAATTTACTAATATTAATTATTATGTATTAAATTTTATATGCACCATGTTACTATTTTTTTTCTACTAAGATTACTTCTTTTTTGTTCTATTTGCTCTATTTTTTTTCATTTTTGAATTGATTATTTTTTCCTTTATTTTTTAGCTTATTTTCTCTATATTCTTCTGAATTTTTTCTCTATGCTTTAGGTTACCCTAGAGATGACAACATGCATCCTTGACTCATATAATTCTAATTCAGATTAGTATAACATTTCTTTGTAATGTCAGAATATTAGGTAGAATAATACATCTAGTACATTTAACCCCTTCTACCTTCTCCTTTATTTTTATCTTGCATTTTACTTCTATATATATTTTAAGCCTTAAAAAAAGTACTAGTATCATTAATACCAGATTTAGTAAATGTTGATTTATGTCTAGCAACATCATTTTTCTTTTCATTGTTCATTTTTCATAAAATTTTGTGTTTTCTGTAATAATTACTTATCTTCTACTTGAAGAAATTCTTTTAGTAAAATTTTATTGAAGTTCTGGTAGGCAGTTATTTTCTGTCTTATTTGAAAAATTATTTATTTTGTCTTTAATGTTGAAGGCTTGTTTTGGATGGAGGTTTTGGCTAAGCTAAGTTCTAGATAATCAGATATTTCCATTCAGCTCTTTTAAACACTTCATTTATTTAATTTCCTTTGTTTTCACTTAAAAATCAGACCTCAGTCTGGAATTATTTTAAGTTGCTATATCCTCATTCTTACTTATTCTACCCACTGCCCTCCAATTTGGTTTTACGAGTCTCTTTTTATGTTTGTATTTTTTTCAAGAAATCAAAGGCCTTATTAAGGCATACCCGATGTTTTTTTTTTTCCTTTATGACTTTTCCTTGGATTTGATGAAACTTACTGCATCTATGAAGCAATGTCTAATAAATTGGGCAAACTGCATAGGTATCATCTGTTTATTACTTTTGCAACATTCTCTCCCTCTTTTCTTTTCTTTTTTTTTTTTTAAAGATTTTATTTATTTATTCGACAGAGATAGAGACAGCCAGTGAGAGAGGGAACACAAGCAGGGGGAGTGGGAGAGGAAGAAGCAGGCTCACAGCGGAGGAGCCTGATGTGGGGCTCGATCCCATAACTCCGGGATCACGCCTTGAGCCGAAGGCAGACGCCTAACCACTGTGCCACCCAGGCGCCCCTCTCCCTCTTTTCTTTGTAGGGCACAAAGTATACATCTCTTAGATCTTCCCATTAGTGTCCATCATTCTCTTATTACTATTTATCTTATTCTCTTCTCTCTGGGTGGTTCAATTTGGTTCTTTTCTATCAATATACTTTTTTTATTTACTAATTCTGTGGTATGCTGTTTGTCATCTGCTATTAAAATCTACTAACAAGAACCACATGATCCTCTCAATAGATGCACAAAAAGCATTTGACAAAGTACAACATCCATTCTTGATAAAAACCCTCAACAAAGGAGGGATGGGGGAAATTAAAGGATATATATGAAAAACCCACAGCTAATATCATCCTTAATGGGAAAAAAAAAAAACTGAGAGATTTTCCCCTATGATCAGGAACAAGACAAGGATGTCCACTCCCACAACTGTTATTTAACATACTATTGCAAGTCCGAGCCTCAGCAATTAGACAACAAAAATAAATGAAAGGTATCAAAACAGATAAGGAAGAAGTCAAACTTGCACTAGTTGCAGATGACATAACATTTTATATAGAAAACCCAAAAGACCACCAATAAACTGCTAGATCTGATACACAAATTCAATAAAGTGGTAACATACAAAATCAACATAGAGAAATCTGTTGCATTTCTCTACACCAATAATGAGGCAACAGAAACAGAAATCAAAGGATTGATCCCATTTACAATTGCACCAAAAATCATAAGATACCTAGGAATAAGCCTAACCAAAGAAAAGCAAAGCTGGAGACATCACAATCCCAGACTTTGAGCTCTATTACAAAGCTGTAATCATAAAGATAGTATAGTACTGGCATAAAAACAGACACATAGGTCAGTGGAACAGAATAAAGAACGCAGAAATGGACCCTCAACCCTTTGGTCAATTAATCTTGGACAAAGCAGGAAAGAATATCCAACAGAAGGAAAGATAGTCTCTTCAAAAAATGGTATTGGGAAACTGGACAGCCACATGCAGAAGAATGAAACTGGACCACTTCCTTACACCGTACACGAAAATAAATTCAAAATGGATGAAAGACCTAAATATGAGATAGGAATCCAACAAAATCCTAGAGGAGAACACAGACAGTAACCTATTTGATCGGCAGTAGCAACTTCTTACTAGACACGTCTCCAGAGGCAAGGGGAAAAAAAAGCAAAAATGAAGTGTTGGGACTTCATCAAAATAAAAAGTGAAGGAAATAATCAACAAAACTGAAAAGCAGCCTTTGGACTGGGAGAAGGTATTTGCGAATTATATATCTTATAAAGGGCTAGCATCCAAAATCTATAAAGAACTTATCAGAGGCACCTGGGTGGCTCAGTTGGTTAAGCGTCTGCCTTCAGCTCAGGTCATGATCTCAGGGTCCTGGGATCAAGCCTGTCATTGAGCTCCCTGCCCATCAGAGAGTCTGCTTTCCCTCTCTCCACTCATGCTCTGTCTCTCTCTCTCTGACTCTTTCAAATAAATAAACAAAATCTTTAAAATTTTTTTCATTAAAATAAAAAAGAACTTATTGAACTCAACACCTGAAAACAATCTAGTCAAAAAATGGGCAGAAGACTTGAATAGACATTTTTCTAGAGATACAAATGGCTAACACACACATGAAAAGAAGCTCAACATCACTCATCATCAGGGAAATGCAAATCAAAATTACAATGACATATCACCTCACACCTGTCAAAGTGGCTAAATAAAAATGCATGAAACAGTAAGTGTTGGTATAGATTTGGAGAAAAAAGAACCCTCTTACACTGTTGGTGGGATTGCAAACTGGTGCAGCCACTGTGAAAAACAGTATGGAGGTTCCTCAAAAGTTAAAAATAGAGCCACCCTATGATCCAGTAATTGCATTAAGTAGATATTTACCCAAAGAATACAAAAATACTATTTGAAAGGATACATTCACCTCGATGTTTATAGCAGTATTATTTTAACAATAGCCAAATTATGGAAACATCCCAAGTATCCATTGATTGATGAATGGATAAGGAAAAGGTGGTATGTATATTTATGTGTGTGTATACACACACACACACACACACACACACACACACACCCTGGAATATTACCCAGCCATCAAAAAGAATGAAATCTTGCCATTTGTGGTGATGTATGGAGCTGGAAAGTATCATGCTAAGTAAAATAAGTTAGTCAAAGAAAGACAAATATCATACGATTTCGCTCATATTTGGAATTTAAGAAACAAATGAACACAGGGGAAACAAAAAAGAGAGAGATAAACCATAAAAGGACTTTTAACTATAGAGAACAAACTGAAGTTTGCTAGAGGGGAGGTGGGCAGGGGTGGGGGGATGCATTAAATGTATGATGGGCATTAAGGAAGGCACTTGTGATGAACAGTGAGTGTTGTGTGTAAGTGATGAATTACTAAATTCTACACCTGAAACTAATTTTACAATGTATGTTAACTAACTGGGATTTAAATAAAAACATGAAAAAGAAAAGAAAAACTGCTAATATGCTAACAGTTTAATTATATATAATTATTATTATTATTATATATTATTATCATTCAGTCTTAGTATTGCTATTCAACCACTTTTTTTTTTTAAGTTGCAATCTTCTATTGAAATATTTCATCATTTCCTCTGTTTTTTTCTGTGTTTGTTTTTATTTTCTGGAGCTTAATATTCAAAGATTTTAAAATTCTTTTTTTTGGTAACTCCAATATTTGGATCACCTGTGGGTCTGTTCTGTTTTGTTGTGTTTTTTTTTTTCCCCTTGATTATTGGATATGCGGTCCTGTCTTTTGTTGTTCACATAAATATTTTATCCATTGCCAGGCATTAGATGTTGTTAAAAATGCAGTGCTCCAGGGGGCACATCATGCTCTGCTCCTGGGTACGATAATAATGTTCAACATAATCCAATAAGGCAGGCTATGCTGGATAAACAAATCTCAGTAAAAGCCCTATTAAAGCTCATTCTTTCTCCTGTTCACCCTGACCCCCAGAGTTTTCCCCAATAACTCTGGTATATTTACTAGGACACTTTTATCTGATGGGCCCCCACTTCATTGTTATTTCAACCTACCTCAGAAGACTTGCTCTGCTTTTCGGAAGCTTTCTGTATATTTTTTTTCCTCCTACCTCAAACAGCCCCAGTACATGTCAAACATTCTCAGGGAAAAATAATCATGTGCTTGGACCACTCAAATCTTCATCAAAAGCTCTCTATATACTTCTGTCCTTCTACAACAGCCCTCTCCATATTTTGTATTAAGCTTCACAAAGATCCTTAGTCACCTGCCCCTGTTCAGAACTGGCAAATTTTTCCAGGAGTAAAAGCAACTCTAGAGGCCCAGCCTCTTTTTCTGAGTTTCTTCATTCTCCATTATTTTAGCCACTCTAGATCTTTTTAAGCAGAGCTCTGCTATGTGTGGATGGAGGAATCTATGTGTTATCTAACTCTTTGAGTTTTTCCATGTGCGAGCATTCTTCTGTTGCCAGATATTCCATCCCACCCAGAAGCAAAATGTGTGTCATATTTTTAAAGTACAGACACTACAGCAGACTCTAATCAATGTTGAGTAGTTGATATCTTAATATTTCTACTCGATTTGAGAAATTTCCACTTACATTCTCCAGCTTTTAATTGAAGGCAAGAGCTCAGACTAGTGTAATCCAGGGATTTTTGGCCATAAGTTTTCCAGACACAGGAATATATTTTCAAATATGATCATAGAGTGGTGCTTCACTAAATATTGCAAATTTAATATGAACAGAGTAATTCTAACTAGAAAATTCAACCTTATGACTCTAACATATGGCTGGTATGGAGGACATATAATAATAATAAAGATAGTGATGATGATATTAATGATAATTATTGACATCTACATTGTTCCAGGCACTCTGTATATTCCTATTTTTTGGACTATTTTACTTATTTTTATAGCATCACTTTAATGGACATACCATTATTATTCACGGTTTCTAAGGTTGAAATTGATATTCACTACAGTTTACTTACTACCCATAAGACATAGAATCAGTAAATAATCTATTTCAGGTAGCCCTCAGGCAGCCTAATTTCATACACTTTTACCATTAGACTGTACAAATAAAAATACAGGATTAGGCTTTAAGGAAATGGACATTGTTTCATGTTGTTAATTTTCTACATTTCTAGAAGCCTTTAATAAGATGTCTGAGTTCAGCAGCTTTATTTTATACGAAAGCATATGGATTGCTCTATTTGTGTGCTCTTCAGCAGAAGCTAAATTCAGAGAAAAATGATCAATAAATGAATTGACAGTCTCCTCCCAGAGATAGGGGAGCACACATTCCCAGGAAGGATATTCATTAAGGAAGGAAACAAATTTATGTTTTTAAAAGATTTTATTTATGTATGTATGTATTTATGTATGTATGTATGTATTTTAGAGAGAGGGAGTGGGGGAGGGGAGAAGGAGACAGAGGGAATCTCAAGCAGACTCTTTGCTAAGTGCAAAGCCCCTTCCAGGCTCCATCCACAGTCCTGAGGCTATGAATGACCTGAGCCAAAGTCAAGAGTCAGGTGCTTAACCAACCAAGCCACCTAGGCGCCCCAGGAATCAAATTGATTTTACTAATAAATTTCAAATACTTTGAAGTACATTCAAAATTCAACTATAAACTCTTACTAGATAATTACCAAAAATATCAAGATGTTCAATCTAGAGGTTTGAAAACTCTAGAGCACTTTTACCTTGTACTAAGCAGTGGGATATAAACCACTTTCACTTTTGATTCATGTCAGTTAATATTTTGTGCTTTTATGAAAAGGTACCATAAATCTTGTTGTAGATGGTAATTCTAATGTAGTAGAAATTCCAGGAAATTACGAGTGTAGAGAACATTTTGTATGTTTTTGTCAGACCAATATTTTTTCATGAAACTCAAAAATTATTTATAATTTGTTGGTACATTTTTTTCCCAGAAAGTATTTGATAACTTCAACCATTTTCTTGGAAAAAGAATAAGTTGGCAACTGTTACTTTTTTTAAAATTACTAATTATATTCTTAAGTTTTTAAATAAATCACTTTCCATCTAAGAATCATTTCACTTTATTAACCTTGAAAAATATATTGCATTAAAAAGCACTTAGAAAAAGGCATCTGAAAATTTCATCCCAGAATGTTTGGTAAGACAAAATATTTTTAAATTGAAGCATGATGCTCAATTATCTAAACATGAAGAATTCCCTTATTTTTGCCAAATCAAAAGTTCCCATTACTTTATTTCATTATTCTCAAAAGATGTGAATGAATGCAAAAATTTTGCACATCTCCTCTTTGACAGAGGCCGGGTTTACATTTCAGCCCTAGAGCCCTAGATCCTATTGAGAATGAAATGTGAGCAAAGAAAGATCATTCTTGTCTTATCTTAGACAGCAGCTTTGCAGTTTTTCTGGCACTTTGAATATTCTAAAGGATTATACTGTAGATGGGATTTTCTCAGGTGGTTATTTGTTCTGTTTTCATCAGACACACTAATATACAACCCAGAGCAACTTTAGAAATATTGGCTTCCCTTATCAGCTAGCATCTGTATTTAAGACTTACAGTAATGATTTGCAGAAGTTTTCATTTGTGATAGAAAGGATTTTTCCATTTCTTCTGTAGTAAGCTACCTGCAATTCTCTAGTGTTAGTTAAACTTAGTTTAATGGATTATGAAATAAAATGCAATCATTTCTGGGAAAAAGATTTTCCTTTTTCTCTAAAACAGAGGTTCTACTGGTAATCTTCCCTAGCTATCAGCAACAATAACAGTCATAGAAACAATGTTTTGTCCCAAAGAGCAAAACTTAACTCAATATTTACAACAAAAAAGGTACAAAAGGCCCCAGAAAAAGCTATAATGCTGCAGTATTGATGGTGGGAAAACACATAATTGGCTCCCTTGAAAGCCTTATCAGACCACAAATGTTAGCTCACATAAAATTGTCCAATTAGGTCAAGATCCAGGAAAGGAAACATTTTCACAAAGGCATTTTTGTTGTTAAAATAAAGTCAGTAAAATAATAACTTTAACTATTATTAACATTGTAACTCATAATCCCTATGATAAGAGAATGCTTCCCCTTAAAAGTAGACAAGGGTACACTTAAGCTTTTTCTAAATTTCTTTTAAAAAATAGTTGATTTTTTATTATGATAATTATTCTTTTCTGATATTCAGTCATTCAGTTATCATTGCATTTTTTATTTTAGCATGCATGTGAGTAAAATCTGAGTTTCAGAACATTCAAGAGACACAGATATGACACAAAAAACATGAGTTTTTTAAAGATGATTTTTATTAGAGATGTTCTCTCAGTCATACAAAAGTAAGCAAATGGTTCTTATGTAATAAATTCCATAGCATTTAGAATTATTTTTAAAATGGAAAAAATAATTTTGTGCTTTTAATGTGTTTTATATTAGGTGAATTTCAAATTGTGTGGTGTTCCCATTTATCTCAGAGCCTGATGGCAGCCCATAAATTACTTGTGCCTGTTAGCTGTGCACAAAAAGATCATTTCTGGTGGTGGATATAGGCAGCTGGCTCCAAGGATATCAAATCTAATATATCATAGATGCACTTAAGCTTCTGGGAATGTTCTTAGATGGAAAGCATATGAAGATGTTCTTCCATTTAAATGGGGAACAAGTATCATGCTCATTGCTTTAAAGTTTCTACGTATGTGTAAGTGGATATATACCATAAGCACTTACAGTTAAACTTTGTTAATGTGAAGTAAAAAAATGTTATTTAAATAAATAATGTATTTTTTTAAAGATTTTATTTATTTATTTGACACAGAGAGAGAGCCAGTGAGAGGGGGAACACAAGCAGGGGAATGGGAGAGGAAGAAACAGGCTCCCAGCAGAACAGGGAGCCCAATGAGGGGCTCGACCCCAGGACCCTGGGATCAGACCCTGAGCCGAAGGCAGACACTTAATGACTGAGCCACCCAGGCACCCCTAAATAAATAATGTATTTTAACACCATTAAATACTTAGTTTTCTCTATAATATAAATTTCTCAAAAGACTTGTTGCACCAGTGTTGCCCAAGAACACATTTATTTCTCACCAGGATTTGCAATTTTACGAGTACTCAGATAGTAGACAGAAAAAAAAAGTTTCCTATGTTCTTGAAAGAGGAATGAACAGAAAAAAGAAAAAAGAAAAACTGTTGGCATTTAAAAAGATCAAAAAGTGAGATTTTCTTAATTATTAAATGTAATGTATATTTAATAAGTATATAATGTTATTTATGTTAAAGTTTATTGGTGCATCTTATCTTTTCCTTCAATAAATGTGATTCTATGAAGTCTTAAAGTGATCGTGTAAAATTTTCTTTAAGGCAATATACTATGTGGTGTTAAAAAGTGAAAAGTATTATATGTCATGAATATTTCTTATATGAAAATAATGGCTTAAGTTAAAGTGGCTCTTTATTCAATACTTATTATATGATATTATTGGCAAAAGAAATTATAAAAAAAATTTATAGCCAATTCACAATATTGGGAAATAATATATACCTGAAAATAGTATAATCAAAATGTATTTGTTCCTAAGAAAAAATACACTTTAAAACTAGGTTAATTAGGTGAATATTATACTTTTAAAATAGGTTATACTTGGGGCACCTGGGCAGCTCAGTCGGTTAAGCATCTGCCCTCAGCTCAGGTCATGATCCCAGAGTCCTGGGATAGGAAATAGCTTGGTTTAATATTATTTTTTATGCACAAGTGTTTTTTTTTATTTTTGGAAAATAAACTTTTTATATGTTAATTTTAGTTTATTATTTTATTCAGTATAAATTATAGTTATTATACTCAATAATGTCATGATATAAATTTGCAATCTTATTTCATATATTTTCATTAAAATTGCCTTTGAAATTCACAATTTGTTGTCAGACTTTGGAAATAGCCACATATGGAGATAGCCCATTTTTATTAAAATATAATTTGCTACTCTTCTTATACTTAAAATATTTAAGTTGAAATTTCACTACATGAAATATAAAATTCTTTAATATTGTTCCACTAAAATTACTATTCTGAAGAAAATCTATTTTGACCACTCAATTAAATAAGAAACATATTTGCCATGTATCTTCAACTTTTGATAATATGAAAAATAATTATGGAATTGAGGGCAATGACCTTTGAGATTTACTGCCCCTCTCACAGAACAGAGAATATAAAGAGCATGTTTTTTTTGCAACGTATAGATGTGTAAAGAATAGAGTATTTTGGAGATCCTGTATTGTGTATGTAAAATAGGCTTTGACTCTCCATAAGAAATCATTATCGACAAAATTGTCTTTAAGGAATTGCTTTCTAACCATTCATAACAAATCACTCATATTATCATGTTTCAGAGATTTTATCCCCACTTTGTTTATGGTTACAAAAACATTCTTAATAATTTTAGAAAATAGCACATGACAAGATGTAAAGTATGGAAAAGAAAATACATTTGTAATGAAATGTTGGAAGTGTTGAAATGATACATTTTATAGGACATGTTATCATGTGTATTCATTAATATATATATTTCTGAATATCTCAGGTGAGATCTGGGCTGCAGAGAAAATGCAACAACAAATCCAACTTCTCAGCTTTTTAAACTCTTTAACCTACATAGTGCTAATTAGCTTAATCGTTATGTTTGTATTCAGGCTTTAAAATAGAAGTTCTAAGAGGAGAAAACATAGAACACTCCATGACTTGCTCCCTACTTAAAAAGCTCAGGCCCAGGGAGGAAATTTCAAAAACATATTTACCCCTCCACAGTAAGGAAAATAGTGGGCTTGGAGGAATATAAATTTTTAGATTTGCCTTTGGACATCTGGTCTATGGTCAAGAGCCCATCGATACTCCCTGGGAATAAAATTTAAGAGCAATGCCCAGTTTCAGCAGCATTGAAGGAGTTGATGTGCCAATCCCATATAATATCCTCAGCACTCTAGTTTAGTATGGGGCTTTACGCTTCAATTTTACTTTAAGATTTAAATTTGAAACACTGAATATTGACCACATCCTTGTGCAGGTTATGAACAAGGACAGAGCACTGACATAAATGATAAGTACGGAAATACTGTGTTTATTTATATCTTTGGACTTCTTTAAAATGTCTAAGAAAGTGCTGCTCTACACATTTAACCAGTGCTATAATTTTCTGATATAAGACTCTTGATGTCTTTATGATATTACAAATTGCTCATGGATTTATTTGGGGGGATATGATTGAAATTTTTCTTGTTAGGAGCTCAAAGGAAAGCATTAACAAAGAACAGAATCTTTAGGTTATAAATAATAGTAGCAACATTAGCTGAAATCTTACTATAATAACCATAGTATAATTATATTATATATACTATATATTATTATATACTAACCATTCTGAGTCATTTAATCACCTCAAAAATTCTACAATGGGAATAGGTACTATTTTACTTACATTTTAGATAGAATGAAAATAGGGCTTATTAAATTTATAAGTTTCTAATAACCAACCACACATCTAATAAAACAGATTAGGATTCAAATTCAGAAAATTTGAATTGGCAACTTGCACTTCTAAATAATGGCAAATAACAGAGGACAACAAAAGAAGCCCAAATAATATTAGTAACCTGATAAAAGTAATTATTTTTACTGATTATAATAATTTATAACTGTTTCTTTTTATTCTGTATGAAAATTATGTATTTGTGGAGCGCCTGGGTGGCACAGTCATTAAGGGTCTGCCTTCAGCTCAGAGCGTGATCCCGGTGTTCTGGGATCAAGCCCCACATCAGGCTTCTGCTCTAGGAGCCTGCTTCTTCCTCTCCCACTCCCCCTGCTTGTGTTCCCTCTCGCGCTGGCTGTCTCTCTCTGTGAAATAAATAAAATAAAATCATTTAAAAAAAAAAGAAAATTATGTATTTGTATCTGACAAGGCTCATGTCATGCAGTTATTGGTAACTTTTTTTTGTTTGCCTAACTTGTTTAAAATGTATTCAGTATGGGTGCCTGGGTGCCTCAGTCAGTTAAGTGGCTACCTTCAGCTCACATCTTGATCCCAGGGTCCTGGGATCCAGTCCCACCTTGGGCTTCCTGCTCAGCAGGGAGTCTGCTTCTGCCTCTGCCTCTGCCCTCCTCCCTGGTCCTGCTCTCTCTCTCTCATGCTCTCCTTCTCTCAAATAAGATCTTTAAAAAATAAAAATAAGATAAAAATTAAAAAATAAAATAAAACTTATTCAGTAGAAAAGATTTTATGCTGTTCCCAGAAGAAAATTCAGGTGAGCCTCATGACTTTTCAGGTTACTTTTACGTAATGATGATTCCTATATTTACCTTAAGTCATTAAATGTTCTTACTTTGATCATTGAAGGGCCCACTCGCTTGCAAGTTTTAGCTTGTTCCTCTTGGGTCATCTGTGGTCAAGGACAGGGATGTGGTCAGCCTTTTCTTTCCACCCAATCTCCTCTGTCAGCTTGCCAAGTGTGGTTTCTGACCACATTGGTGTTGGTCTGCGGAAAAAGAGTTAGGAGAAGCATAAAAATTACTTTTAGCAAGCACTATTTCCACATCCCTTTGCAATCTATGGGCCCAGAAGTGTTTAAATCTCTCTCTTTTGAGAGTACTTTAATGGCTTTTTAGGAACTCTTCACTGCTGAAGACCGCTTACCTGAATTTCCTTTGACATGAGTGATGCACTCAGCTCTGGCTAGTGGCTCCCCATCAAATTGTTTTCTTTCACTGGCCCATTTCATATAAACTTTTCCTGTAGGCGTTTACAATTCTCTTAGTCTGTCTTTCTATTTGGCTTATATAAAATGCTGAGGAAATACACCTTGGACATCTTTTACCCAAATGCAATATATATATTTGGTAATAGCTCTTCTTTGCCTGCCCCTAAAGCCACCAGCACTTGATCTCTTGTTTTCTCAATGTCCTCAGTTGGAATCAGACATGTCCACTGCAGCCCTCCAACTTGATTTCTGAGTAGCTCATGTTCTCATTTGACTGGAAGTGAAGTGAAGACACCTCCAAACCCTCCTACTTGAAGAAGTTATGAGATTTATAGAATGCTGGCAACTGTCTCCAAAGAAATCTTTCTCAACCATCCCCTGCCAGTGTCACAGCATTATCCTATTTATGTCCACCACGTGCCTGTGACTTTCAAGAGTTATGTTTTCAGTCCTAGGCCATTTACTATACTTGAAAATACAGTATTTGCATGGTGGGCCTTGGCAATGTAGGATATCTTGATACTTCAGCCAAAACTGAGATTGAACCCTAATTAAACATACTTTTTTTCATGTTGGTAAGTTGGTAATTACTACTTACCCTACTTATTTACTCTTGCTCATCAACAACAAGAAGAAGAAAAGAAAAGAAAAGAAAAGAAAAGAAAAGAAAAGAAAAAAGAAAAGAGGAGAGAGGGAGATGGCAGTGGAGTAGGAGGACCCTAGGCTCACCTCATCCCACAAACACAACTAGATAACTATTAAATCATACAAATACCCCAGAAATCAACCTGAAGACTTATAGGACAAACTCAACAATTAAAGGGAGAAAAGAGGCCATATCAAAGAAGGTAGGAAGTGCTGAGACATGATTTAGGGAAGAAATGGATCATGCACAGGTGTTGTGGAGGGGAGAGAGACATGGCTGCAGAGAAAGGTAAAAGGAACATACAGGGGAACACACAAGGAGACCATTTCCCCCAAAGCCATTGGCTTGGAAAATGAGAGAGGCTGAATTTCACGAGTTCTTGCAACCAGCGGGACTTAACAGCTGGAATTTTAAAGATCAGCAGGTTTGGCTAGGCTAGAGCCCAGAGGGCACACTACACTGCTGCTGGAGAGAAGGCAGGCAAACAACCTGAGACAGACAGTGTGGGAACAGCATTCTGAGGAGCACCTGGGGCACACAGTGGAGAGATTGTCTGCTCTTCTCAGATCCCGTCCCTGAGAGGCAGCTTTCATAAAGATGCCTCTCCAGGAACAAAGGAATTGGTCAGCACCATTGCCTTCCCTGTCCCTAACCATAAACACAGAACCACCTGAGGGAAGCAGCTAGGCTGAACATTAGCTACCTAACTTGCTTACACCAAGCCTCATCCCCATCTGCTCTGCCAAGACTACCCTTCTTAATCAAACTTGCTTCTGTCCCAGTGTGGCAGATCCCTACCACAGAGGACAAGCACAAACCCCTGCCCACACTACATCTGTCTCCCCACCAGAGTTCTGCAGGGCCTCAGTTCTGGTGGAGGTGGTTAAGGTCTCATTTCACAAGAAGACCAGAGCACACTTAATTAAAACTTGCCACATTCAGGCCAGGGACAAAACAATGCCCTCAGTAGGCAAGGAGAGCCTCTGTAGACTATTGGTCTGAAAGATGGAGTAGCCAGAATGAAACAGCAGAGCACATGCACCACACACCAGAGACACTCCCTCAAGCACCAGACCCCAGACACTACATGACCTCCTCTTCATAAGGCCATTACTTTCAGGAGCAGGACACTTACTGGCTTTTCTAACACAGAGAAGAAGGCAGAGACTTAAACAAAATGCCAAGAGGCAGGAATTTATCCCAAATGAAAGAACAAGATAAGGCCATGGTCAGTGATCTAAGTGAAACAGCTATAAGTAACATGCCCAATGGAGAATTTAAAACAAAAATAATAAGAATACTCACTGGGTTTGAGGAAAAAAGATATCAATGAGACCCTTACCACAGAGATAAAAGAGTTAAAAAAGAATCAATCAGAGATGAAGAGTGCAATAAATGAGATTGGAAACAGGCATGATGCAATGAACAACAGGCTAGAAGAAGCAGAGGAATGAATTCATGATCTAGAAGACAAAGTAATGGGAAACAATAAAGCTGAGCAAAAGAGAGAAAGAAGAATTATGCAAAACAAGAATAGACTTAGAGGACTCTGTGACTCTGTCAAAGGTCATAACTTTCATATTATAGGAGTCCTAGAAGAAGAGGAGAAAGAAAGGGAGCAGAAAATTTATTTGAAGAAATAATAGCTGAAAACTTCCCTAGTCTGAGGAAGGAAACTGACATCCATATCCAGAATGCACAGAGAACTCCCATCAAAATCAACAAAACCAGGCCAACACCAAGACATATTGTAATTAAATTTGCAAAATATAGTGATAAGCTAAAAATCTTAAAGCAGCAAGACAAAAGAAGTCTTTAACTCATAAGTCAAACTTTCAGGATACAAAATCAACATACAGAAATCTGTTACATTTCTATACACCAATAATGAAGCAGTAGAAACAGAAATTAAGGAATCAACCCCATTTACAATTGCACCAAAACAATGAGATACCTAGGAATAAACTTAACCAAAGAGGTAAAAGACCTGTACTCTGAAAACTGTAAACACTGAAAGAAATTGAAGATTACATAAAGAAATGGAAAGACATTCAAAGCTCAGGATAGGAAAAACAAATATTGTCAAAATGTCTGTAATACCCAAAGCAATCTACACATTTACACAATCCGTATCAAAATACCAACAGTATTTTTCACAGAGCTAGAGTAACAATCCAAAAATTTACATGGAACCACAAAAGATCCAAAATAGCCAAAGCAATCTTGAAAAAGAAAAACAGAGCTGGTGGCCTCACAATTCCAGACTTCAAATTATATTACAAGGCTGCAGTGATAAAACGGTATGGTACTGGCAAAAAAACAGATACATGGATAAATGAAACAGGAGAAAACCTAGAAATGGAACCACAATTATATGGCCTTTGACAAGCAGGAAAGAATATTCACTGGGGAAAAGAAAGTCTCTTCAACAAATGTTGGGAAAACTGGACAGCAACATATGAAAGAACGAAACTGGACCACTTTCTTACACCATACATAAAAATAAATTCAAAATGGATGAAAGACCTAAATGTGAAACCTAAAACCATAAAAATTCTAGAAGAACACAGGCAATAACTTCTTTAACGTTGGCAGTAGCAACTTCTAGATTTGTCCCCTGAGGCAAGGGAAACAAAGGCAAAAATAAACTAGTGGGGCTACATCAAAATAAAAAGCTTCTCTACAGCAAAGAAACAATCAACAAAATTAAAAGGCAACCTATGGAATGGGAGACCATATGATTTCACACTTATGTGGAATTTAAGAAACAACACAAAGAGCAAAAGGAAAAAAAAAGAAGGAGGCAAACCAAGAAACAAGCCCTTAACTATAGAGACCAAACAGAGGGTTATTGGAGGGGAAATGAGTGGGAGGATGGGTGAAATAGGTGATGGGGATTAAGGAGGGCACTTTTGGTGTTGAGCACGAGGTGTTGTATGGAAATGTTAAATCACTAAATTGTACACCTGAAACTAATAATACACTATTTGTTAACTGGAATTTAAATAAAAAGTCAAAAAAACTATGTTAATACAAAAAAAAGAAAGAAAAAATAAATAAAAAGGACAGGAAAGGAAGAAAAAATGAAAATGTACCTTTTTATGAGAAGTCATCTTCATATGAAAGGACAGAGATCTAATCATTTTATAGAGACCCGAAGGCAGAATAAATTAAGGTTCAGTAAGTGCAACTTATTTTTTGCTCGAATAAGGAATGTGTGAAGAAAGTGGCATAATGGGATATATTGGAAAAATACGTATGAACAAAATAGGAAAAGGCTGTATATTTGACACCATCTTAAGAGCAATGAAGAACCATAGAGAGTTTTAAAAGTAGAGAGTTACATCCTTGTAGTTATATTATTTAAAATATCTGAAAGCATAATGGATGATGACATTACAAGAGGAAAGATGGAATCAGGGAAAAATGCAAAGCAGGAAGCATGACATTCTTTTTTTTTAACAAAATCTTATCTATTTATTTGTCAGAGAGAGATCCAAAGAGAGAGAGAGAGCACAAGCAGGGGGAATGGCAGGCAAGGAGCAAGGAGCCTGACATGGGACTTGATCCCAGGGATCATGACCTGAGTCAAAGGCAGACACTTAACCCACTGAGCCACCCAGGCATCCCAGGAAGTAGATATTCTAAATGAAAAATGATGAGGAACTGAATTTCGGTGGCTATAGATTGATGTAGGAAAGATGTTAGGCTTTGGCTGGTGGCCAAGAAAGAGTTCTCGAGGTATCTTTGGTGCAGAAAGGTGGTTTTATTAAAGTAAAAGGACAGGATCCATGGGCAGGAAGAGCTCCACTGGGGTCTTGAGGAGTGGCTGATTATATACTTTCAAGTTGGGAGGGGGTTAGGGATAGCTTAAGTCCTTAAGGAATTTGGAAGCAAGGTTTCCAGGACCTTGAGGGGGTTAGCCATTGTTGGGAAGAGGTCATTTATTACTGTTTCATAAAACCTTAGTCATGAGACCCTTCAGATGTATATCAGTGGGTAATATGCTCGGGGGGGTTGATTGCCAACATGTGTCTTGGGGGTGGGTAGAGATAAAGTTTCAAAGGAGTTTTCAAAGGAATTTTTATATGTTCAAGGAGACTTAAGGGGTCTAAGCATTGGGCTAAGACTGCCTCTTGCCCTTGGCAAAGTATCAACATTGTAGTCACTGAATCCCTAGAGGAATGTCACTCTGCCTGTATTAAGGACTTGGCAGTGGGCTGTAGGTAGTAAGGAAATTTAGTATTCTTTCTTCTGTCTTTGTTTCCCACGTCATAGATGATTGGGAGAGGAAAGAAATCTTGAGAAATATTAAGAAAGTCGATTTTATAGTTTTTTGAAACAAATTGAATGTGTTCGGTGTTAGATTAAAAAATTATGTAATAATTTAGTTATAAGTATATACTTCTCATGAAATAGGGGAAGCCACGTCTCTATCTTTTTTTCTGAAAATAGCACTGCATTTCATATCATAACAACAGAATTTTAAATTCTCTTTATGAATTCCTTCAATGGATATTGTAGCAGATGCTGTGGATTCCCCCTACTCCCCATCCCTTCAGCATGTGCAGCAGCTGTAAACTCCTTATCAGTCTTCTCTGCTTGAGGGCTTCGTCTCCAGTGGAGCTTGATCCAACTCAATGCAGAAATGTCTTAGGTTGAGTGGACTGTTGGGAGAGTGAGAAGTTAATGGCACTCAGGTCCAAGCAAGATGATTGTAATGCTTGTTCTCAGAAATATCTCAGCTGAATTGAGATCTATTCACCCACAGCAATAACTCCCTCATCAACACACCTCTTATTAGCTTTCCGCAGTCTTGCCGTACTTGTCTAATTCCTCACTTTTGCTTTCTGGCATCATCAACCAATGAAATTGTCTGCACCAATCCCCTTTTATTAGGGCTCATGTGGAGGACATTCCAAGTGAAGACCAGTCTCAATTGTCATTGATATTGCTATAATTATAAGATTCCTTCACAGGTATAGAAATAAGGTAAGATATAAAAGTTATTACGGCAAACTCCATGATTAAAATATATTCACAGGACCCGAGGGAAAAAAAAGCTTTTAAAGATTTATTTATTTGAGAGAGAGAGAGAGAGACTGGAGCAGGAGGGGCAAATGGAGAGGGAGAGAGAATCTCAGGCGGACCCTATGTTGAGTGCAGAGCTCCACGCGAGGCTCAATCCCAGGATCCTGAGATCATGACCTAAGACAAAATCAAGAGTTGGGTACTTAACTGACTATGCCACCCAGGCGCCACTCGAGAAAAATTATTTGATTTAGATTTGGAAATCAATTTGTCCAGTAAGGACATACATAGTTATCATGCATTACACTTACCATTTAAGATGATTTTTCACCATTTCTGGAATTGCCACTCACGCTTGCCTCCTCAATATTAATTATGATCACGTTTTCCACAATGTCCCTGTTTTTTAAATATTAGGGTTAATATTATGAAACAAGTAGAGACATTAATTTGGTGACTGAGAAATTACAAAACACAGTTTTCTGGTATATTCCTTATCTAAGCACTTTAGTAATATAGATATTAACTTCATAACATTGCACTGCATTTACATTTTGTTTAATCTGCTATTAGTATGGTTCATAAATCTATTTATCTCACCTAAAACTTTACAGGGAGATTTATACTTATACTTTTAAATTGACACAAAATTTACAGTCATAATGTAACCAAGAAAATGTCAATTTGATTTTTACTGGTGATTGATAAAATTGTACTATAATATTTATATTTCTGAAACTTATCAAAAATTTTGAATAAGGAAATTTTATAATCAGTTCAAGCTTTAAAATTTCAGTTTCAATGATTGTTATTGTGAGCCACCAGGAACTAGGATGGCAGAAAAAAACTGTTTTCTGAAGTGTCTCTCAATATGCCCAAGTATATGCTAGTTTTGACTGTGAAATAAACTTTGCATTTCATTTTATTTCGTGCTTACATGCATAGTAACATTCACTTGTAGTTCCAAAATTTATTTTCATTGATTTTCAGAAGTTCTGTTTTTCCTTTTTTTCTTTTTTTGAATAAGAATTTCTTTCTTTGTCTCTCATCTACTTCCTGGTATCAGGAATTGTTGAAACAAATGATTCTTGCTTCTACTACAAATAAAATAAATGAACAGGTTTGCTGGGTTAATATAAAATCAATTACTATTTATATCAACTTTTTTGCCATGCAAATGCTTTGCTGGGTAAATAATTTACAAACTTGTCAATGAAAGAGAATAATTCAGTACATCAACTATCAAGACTGAATTTATCAGGTCCTTTCATTTTAGTGATCAATTTTAGAAAATTTTCTCATGAAAACAATCTCTATTCTTCTTAATTATATGGTCACAGAATGTTGGATTTTTTTAAAGCTATATTTGCATAAATCTAACCATGGTTGCCTATCAAATATTTTCCAAAAGCTTCTCAATAATATTGCCTTTTATTTCCTTTTCCGTGGGGATGCTAGGGAGGCATTATGCAGCCAATAGGATAATTTGTCAGCCAAACCACATTCCAATCTAATTATCCCACCTGGTACATAGGAACTCTTAACACATGGGCTAAGAGCAGTGAAATGAATATGCTGTCTTTTTTAATGCAATCAACAGTACTGTGGAAATGGGATTTTTTGCTTGCTGCTAAATTTTATTAAATGCAATGAAAAAATAACAGCAAGGTTTTCAAGGATAAAAAAGACTAAAACACAAAATATGACAAACCCTTCATAAAATCCACTAAGCATGCTACAGTTAGAAAGGTCCCTCTTTAGTCTATGGATAGAGACAAAGCGCTAAATCGTTCTTGAAGTTTACAATTTTCTGGCATGATCTTTGATGACCTATTCAAGAAAAATATATATTTGTTTTTTTTTAAAAAGGTTGCTTGCTTCAAATGTTATTCTACTTGATGAATTGTAAGTCTTCTATTTTTCATCAGCTTGCTGGATGTCAATTCCACTTTTGGCTTGGGATGTTATTTCACCTGAAAGCTGTTCAGTGGCACACAGACATGTGTGCTGTCCCACTGATGAAGAGTCCAAGTGGTCTGGCAGGCATTCAAAATGATTAGCAACAGAAAACCTCATTTGGAAAAGAAACATTCACGGAGACCTGAGTTCAGTGACTTTCTTTTGTGTCTCAACTGCAGGAAGAGAAAAGATTTCATTTTTAAACTTAAAAGGACACATCTTGAGAGTAATTGTTGATAGTTCGGATGTATTTGTTAATGAATAGTAGTACTACATTTGTGTTCTCCCTTCACTGTTGGCACCAAAAGAGCTTTGCAATATGAACAGTGCATTGCTTCGCAATCTTTCCTCTGATATCACTCATATTTTGCATCTTTAAATTAGTTTAATTTATGTACTTAACATTTTTAAAGCCTAGCTTGAAAATTCTTAGCATTTTAACATTGTTCAAGCTTTCTAGTTACGGAATTGATCGCAAACTCTGTCAGACATGTCCATTTACATTCTGATTACAGCCTGCATTTCTGACCTAGCTAAAAAAGTCTTCTCAGATTTCACTATGTGATATTCATTGATTCAATCATTATCTGTTATTTTATGATTTCTTCCAGTGTATATTTTCTGAGAGTATAATTTCCGTAATGGTTTCCTGGCAGACTATATTGTTCAAAAATATTCAATATCACTTTCCTTGAGATGATAATACACACCAATCGTTCATCTCAGACATTGTGAGATGATTTGCTCTGGCTAGTAAAATGTGACACTTGTCACTTCTGAACAGAAACTTGAAGAGCCAGTTCATGGTTGACATGTTTTCTTTCTATTCTGCTTTGATGATAGGAAACATTCTAAAGAGAATGGCTACATCCATCTAGGTCTTGGAAAAGCATAACAAAGAATAAACCTGTGGACAAATCACTATGAACGTGTCGAGTGGATGAGAATAACCCTTCACTGCAAACCACTGAAATGTAGCATTGTCTTATATTGCAGCATAATGTAGCCTATCAGGCCTGAAAAAAGGCTTACTATGTCAAAAATTAAAAGATGCTGGGGGCGGGCCAGGGATGGGGAAGATCTCTTGGGCAGGCAAAGTGATGTAGCAGCAAGAAACTTGAACCCAAGTCCTACTTCCACTTTTTGAAACTCACTTGATCTTGTACAAATCACTTTATTCATGAGCCTCAAATTTTGTGTCTGAATAAAATTTACAATAAAACAAACATGTCAGTAGTTCTAGGGAAAAGAATGACTTCATTCCCAGCCCCAATTTTTTTTCACTTTAACACATAATTACCTAATTATTTTAGCTAGTTGAATTTTCATACATGAGAAGTCTGTTGTGTGCCAATTCAGAGAGAATGTGGTAGAAAGATTTTCTTCTTCTTATCCTTATGCCCATAGTTCACAAAGGGAATGTCATATACTGAAAAATCCTGCATATTATTTGTGCAATGTTATAATTGTGACATCACAGGATTTATTGGCTTTTCACAACGAAATCTGAGGACAAGGGCTAGAAAGGCTAATTGAATTCAGTTATGGTGACAACCTCCATTGGCATCCAACAATATTAAATGAAATAGAAATAAATTAAAAATGGAACAATGCAAAATAGAATTCTTAGAACAAACTTTCTCCTTGAAAAGGAAGAAGAGTACTGTTTTATCAAACAATGGGAATAATCTGGCTGCCTTTTTGAGAATGGGTATATATATATATACTTTCAGTTCAAATTTCCTCCAGGAATAGTATTATTTGGTCTTTTCTTATAGCATTTGATATGCTATATATATGAAAATAATGCCAACAGTACCTAGGTAGGAAAAATTAAAAAAGAAAGAAAAATTGTGGTAAATTGGAGAATTAAGCACCAGTTCAATGGATTTCCATTATTTCTTGTAAGAATAAAGGAATATAGATTCAGTATCATTAGATATTCCCAATTTTTCAGAGGTAACCAGATATCTGTATATTTATAGATTAAAATCTTCTTTTTAATGTTGACAAAAATCTAAACCTACATAAGATGTATTTCAGCAATATGTAGATCAAACAAAACACTAAATATATCTTCAAATGGACAATTTGCAGTCATTAGTCGATAGATTTATAATTATCAGTTAATAGAATTATTTGGAGCATTAATGATAACATTAATAATTCTCTTCAGATGGGGTTTCAGGTGGGCTAAGAAAGCCATTACTAATATCAAAAATAGAAGTATTACATCCTTCCCAGTATAGAGCAAGTCCATTATTTTTCCCATCCTGGGATGTTGACATCTTAGTCCAGACTGTTACAATGTCTTCCCAGGGCCATTTATTATTATTATTATTATTATTAATTATTCCTTTCATACTTGTTCCTCACAATTTTTTCTCACAACAGTTAAAAAAATTTATAAAATTTAAATCACCATTATGTTACCTCCTTCCTCAAACCTTCCACTGACTGTGCTTTGCAAGTAGAATAAATATTAAAGTATTTTCTGTTGCAAGAGAAACTCCTTTTGTTACTGACTCTGTTTTCACCCTTTGAACCTACTGTGTACCCTTCTTTGACTTTCTTCTTTCTTTCCACTCCTGAAAACATCACATTTTTCTGCTAGGAAATTTGCCAAACTTTTCTAATTGGGCATTATTTCCCAGAGCTTAAATTACTGATCACTCTTTGTTATTCACATTACAATTGTTCAAAAAGATCTTAGCTGATCATTCTATCAGAATAAGTACTTTCACATTACTAGATTTGTAGTTTTCATTCTTTGTCTTTATTTACCATTTTGCTTTTTAATTTATTTTTTTCTCTGTTCATAAGAACCTAAGCTCATGACATCAAGGAATTTTTCTGACATTCAGAATTTTACCCAAGAGTGAAGAGTGTACATGTGTACACTGAATAAACACTGAATAAACACTGAATAAAATATGTTTTTCCTTAACATGTCCTTCCATGTTGATGACAGAATTAGATATCCAGCACTTAGTCTGAATATCCTCACCCCTTAACTGAAGCTACCTGTTGAAAAAGAAAAATACCTATCATACAACCTTTCTTCTTCACCTTATCCTTACATAATATGTAAAATTATCTAATTTAGCACTTTTTTTTATCTACTCATGCTTGATATTATGGATAACCCATACGTTACCAAGAATGCCAAGATGTAAAGATCCATCTGAAAATATTTTACTATTTGCTATTGGGTATTGTCTATCTCACTACTTCAGAGTATTTATAATCTTACTTTACAATCCTGGCAACTATATTTCAATCACATAAGAAATTTAAGAAAATAATGAATGATATTTGTGATTTTCTCTAGATATTCTGATAAAAAACCCTGAAATTTAGGAATTTAGCCTACTTTCCTACTTTATGAAAGCTTGATCGTGTTATTCTAGCCAGAATATGAGTACATGAGAACAAATGGCCTATTTGAAGAAAAGGTGAGAACACTATATCTAACTCAGGGAAGGAAGGCAATGTTGATTCTTTCTATATTTTCAATTTAAGGACATTATAGGGAAAGAGCATAGTATTTCAAAATATTGCAGTAAAATAAGAAATTTTTAACCTCAATATAAGCATTCTTTTTTAAAAAGTGCTCATTTGAACTAGAGACTGCCTCTATCCTTCATTTTGTGCAGTTTTTTTGTTTTTTTTTTATTTTTATTTATTTACTTGAAAGAGAGTAATTGAGGGGAGGGCATGGTGGGGAGCAGAGGGAGAAGCCGACTCCCTGCTGAGCAGGGAGCATGACTCCAGGGTTGCATCCCAGGACCCTGAGATCATGACCTGAGCCAAAGGCAGACACTTAACTGACTGAGCTACCTAGGAGCCCCTATCTTTCCTTTGTTGATGTTACTGGACACCAGGTAACAAAGTCTCATTTTTCTCTTAAATCAGGCCAATCTTTATCTCCTTTATGATTTTCAAAGAATTTAAATATTTGCCTGTGTTAAGAAGCTGGAAAAGATGTTATACATTTTATTTTAATACGAAATTTTCCAGTGTTTCACAGAAGAAAGAAAAAAGAAATTCTTAGTAAATATAACCTGCTAAAAAACAGCACACAATACATAATGCATACAGTATAATATGTATTCACCAAATACATAAAGGCATACTAAAGTGATAGAAATTGTTTATTAGTACCTATGCAAACTTCTAAATCCATCAAAATATGAGACATCATGATTATTTTTTTATTGTAACATAATGAAACACTTTTTCTATAAAGATGTAAGTAGAAAAACACATGGAACAAGAAAAAAAAGATTCTAAAATCTATTCTGAATAAAGTAGAAATGAAAGAAAAATAGAATATAAAACAAATGAACTGAATATATTTGTTCTTTCCTCAGTCATAAGAGAGATTAGATTTTGATCAATCCAGATAAACAGTTTATTCACGATTTCTTTGGACAAATATGTTGAATTTTTGCTATAAATGATAGAGTTGTATCACATCATTCTTGATTACCAGTTGCTAACACACTAGAAAGCTAAGATATAAAAGTCAATAATAAAATGCAAAAGAGTACAAGCCAAACAATTGGTTCTAAAAAAAGTACTGTAAGAGTTTGGAGTTGGGAGACATGTTTTATAGTTAATAATCTTTAAGGTGGCTTTTAAGGGAAACCAAATAAGAAAAAATAAATAAATAAAAGAGTGGTATTCCAGGTAAACTAAATTCAACTATAGCTGGACAAAAATGTAATACTCATTCAAGGGAATGTTAACTCCTTAGAGTTTGGATCAATGTCTTTGAGTACGGGGAAATAAATATATATTGAATAAAATGACTAAATGAATCACTCTGGAAAGATAAATTGGGGCCAATCTAAGACCATTTAATAACAGGTGTATGGATTTGCCCTTTATTCTATTAAGAAGTATTTTAAGTGTTTTGAATAAGGACATGTCAATCAGACAATTTATAAAAATCTGACTGTAGCTTACAAAATAATTTCAAGGAAAATGTTATAAGCAATCAGGAGTCTAAGAGAGAATGAGTCTATGTAGATAAAATGTATATCAAGGTTGTGGAAGGCAGAAGAATATAACAATATTGTTTTTCTTCTTTCCATGTAATGACAAGTCAATTCTAGCAGCATAAATAGCTATGGTCTCATGATGGAGAAATCTAAAAAGACAAGATTTTTTTTTTAACTCATTGCTTTGTCATATATATAATTTTAAACAAAGGTCTTGCATTGCTTACTTTCTCATTTAAGATAATTACTTAACAACTACTGGGGAAGAAGAGAAAGAATATAATGACTGATAGAGAAATCTCAGGAATTTAATGCACTAAGAAAATATATTCAACCCAAAAAATAAAAAAAAAATATCTAAGAATCATTTATTAACATATCCAACAGGAGTAAATCTTTAAATTTTTTCTGCCATCTACATATTGATGTTTTTTATTAATATGGAAAATAGTCAAACTAACAAAAGCAATTAGTCTGGATATGTATTTTCACAAACATCTTATAGTCTTCAGAACTTGACAAGTAATGATGTTCCTTGACACCAATTCCATTTTCCTATCCAATTGGCTGACAAAAAACCATATTGCCTAATTGCTGGATTCAACATGGACCACATGTATTTTGGCTCTAATTGTAGCTGAAAATTATGAAACTGAGATTTCATCTGCAAAGAATGTGATTTCCTGGATTTGTTACGAGCCAAACAAGTTTAACTCTGTAAACATCCTCCTCTTGCAAGAGCAGTAAGTAAAAGCACTACTACAAAGCACTGAGGAGGAAAGTCAGCATTTCATCTTTAGAAAAGGGAATAACCGATGTCTTATAGGAAGAATTTGTGAAAATGGAAAATCCTTGATAAATTCTCATTATGATATGCATGGTGAGAGACATGGGCTATGAACAAGCTCGGTAGCTCAGAGAGAGTGACAGACCTCTCTGGTTACTATCACAGACTTCAACGCCACGGTCTGAGCATGACTAACTAGAGGTGGAAATTTCTCTGATGTTCTAACCTAGGATAAAGAATATTGTATCAAGTATCTCCCAAATTGAATTTGAGTTCCCTAAAACAATCTTGTACAGCTATTTCTCGATGAACGGACATCTAAGTTGTTTACATTGCTCCCACCTACATTTAAAGTTGTTCAACATGTATATTTACATAGTATGATATGATTTCTATAAAGCAATTCTCATATGTGGCATTACTTAAGATTTCTCTTCAAAAATTCATCAGCAGAGTAACAGCAATAATGTATGAAGTTTCCTATATTCCCATCACTGTCAACGGTCCTATTAGGTCTACATGCTACTATATTTTTAGATTTAGCCTATGTGGTCAGTAATAATATCACTGTTCTTTTATTTACCATTCCCTATTTATCATTCAAGCTATTTTTTTGATATTAATCATTTGGAGTTTTCTCATCAGTGCCTCATCTGCTCATATACGTGTTAGTTCAATGACTATTTGTCCTTTTCTAATCAACCTAAATAAACTCTTTAAATATTAAAAAGACTTAGGTGTGGGATCTTAAACTGCACACCTAGAAAAAAACATAGTGGAGAAGCTTCTTCATAACATTGGTACTTTACTGATTTTACCAAAAGGATTTTTATAATTTACTCATATATAATAAGGCAAGTTTCCATCATTGTTATATATATATATATATATATATATATATATATATATATATTATTGAAACCTTAAAATTACTTTTAATTCAAATATAATTTATACAAAATCACATGGTATTCTTACAAAAATTATATTTGCATATTCAATTTTTCATATAAATATTTCATGATTACTATCTTAGATGTATTCAAAAAGCATCCATACATTTAATGCAATCTTACTAAAATACAAACAGTGTTTTTCACAGAGCTAGAACAAACAATCCTAAAGTTTGTATGGAACCAAAAAGACCCCAACTAGCCAAAACAAACTGGAAAAAGAAAAACAAAGTTGGACACATCACAATTCCAGACTTCAAGTTATATTACAAAGCTGTAGTGATTAAGACAGTATGGTACTGACACAATAATAGACACATGGATTAATAAGCAGAATAGAAAACCCAGAAATAAACCCACAACTGCATGGTCAACTATTCTTCAACAAAACAGAAAAGAATATACAATGGAAAAAAGATCGTCTCTTCAACCAATGGTGTTGGGATAACTAGACAGCTACATGCAAAAGAAAAAAAAATGAACCACTTTCTTACACTTACACAAAAATAAATTCAAAATAGATTAAATACCTAAATGTGAGATAGAAAACCATCAAAATCCAAGAGGAGAACACAGGCATCAACCTCTCTGACATCGGCTGTAGCAACTTCTTACTAGATATGTCTTTGGAGGCAAAGGAAACAAAAGCAAAAATAAAGTGTTGGGGTTTCATCAAAATTACAAGCTTCTGCACAGTGAAGTAAATAACCAACAAACTGAAAGGCAACCTACAGAATGGGAGAAGATATTTGCAAATGACATATTTGATGAAGGGTTAGCGTCCAAAATACATAAAGAACTTACAAAACTCAACACCAAAAAAACCGAATAAAACAAAAACCAAAAAAAACAAATAATGAAATTTAAAAATGGGCAGAAGACGTGAATAGACATTTTTCCAAAGAAGACATATTGATGGCTAATAGACACATGAAAAGATGCTCAGCATCTTTCATCATCAGGGAAATGCAAATCAAAATTACAATAAGATATCACTTCACACCTATCAAAGTGCCCAAATAAAAAATTCAAGAAACAGTAAGTTTTGATGTAGATTTGGAGAAAAAGGTAACTCTTACACTCTTGGTGGGATTGCAGACTAGTGCAGCCACTGTGGAAACAGACTGGAGATTCCTCAAAAAGTTAAAAATAGGACTACCCTATGATCCAGCAATTGCATTAACTAGGTATTTACCCAAAGAATACAAAAATACCAATTGAAAGCGTACATGCACCCTGATATCTATAGCAGCATTATCAACAGTAGCCAAATTATGGAGACAGCCCAAGTGTCCATTGGCAGATGAATGGATAAAGAAGAGGTGGGAGATACATATGGTATAAATCTATATCATATATATAATGGATATATATTTATATCACATATCATATATGATATAGATGGATGCCATTTGCAACAACATGGATGGAGTCAGAGAGTATTATGCTAAGTGAAATAAGTCTCTCAGAGAAAGACAGATACCATATGATTTCACTCATATGTGGAACTTAAGAAAGAAAACAGATGAACATAGGTGGAAAAAAAGAGAAGCAAACCATAAAACAGACTCTTAACTATAGAGGACAAACTGAGGTTTACTGGAGGGGAAATGGGTGAGAGGATGGGTTAAATAGGTGATGGGCATTAAGGAGAGCCCTTGTTGTGATGAGCATTGGATGTTATATGGAAACGAAGAATTACTAAATTCTACTCCTGAAAATAGTTTACACTATATGTTAACTAACTGGAATTTAAATAAAAACTTGAAGCATAACAAAACAATAGATATGCTGTAATACCATTATATCTAAATAATGTTTTATGAGTTTCTGTAGGGTTTTCTAATTTCACCAAGTAGTTCCTGGACTATATGGTTAAATTTCTTACTAAACATTTTCATTGTTTTTGTTACCATAAATACAATGATTTAGCTGTTTACCATCCTAGATACTGATGAAGTAAGCAAAGAATGNTTTCTAATTTCACCAAGTAGTTCCTGGACTATATGGTTAAATTTCTTACTAAACATTTTCATTGTTTTTGTTGTTACCATAAATACAATGATTTAGCTGTTTACCATCCTAGATACTGATGAAGTAAGCAAAGAATATATTTTTCATGTATCTGAGGACCTAAAAATTATCTAATTAATGTTAGTTTTTTTTTTCTAGAGCTTGGTTTTCTTGAATGTATAATTTATCATCTTCAAACACAAACTCTTTTCTTTTATTGTCTTCTGGTGCTGCTAGAACTTTCAAAACGATGTCAAATAATCATGTTGAGAGAAGTTAGCCCTCTCAAATTCTGGTGTTACTCAAATTCATATTTGTATTTCCCAAATTAGGAAATTATTTGCTGTTGAGATTTGAAAATAAACAGTATTAAATGCATGATTTTAGTGTATTCTCACTTTATTTAGAGTTTGGTAAGAGCAGCTGGTTTCTATAAATAATATTCTAGCACCTAGTGATATGAGCATATTTCCCCCTTTCATTTGTTAATATTAATACATTTCTTAATGTAGATTCATTCTCATGTATCAGGGAATTTTTTTTTAATATTTTATTTATTTGAGAGAGAGAGAGACAGAGACAAAAAGCATGAGCACTGAGGAGGAGCAGATGGGGAGGGAGAGGGATAAGCAACTCTGCGCAGAGTACAGAGCCTGACCCAGGGTTCTATCCCAGGACCCTGAGATCCTGACCCAAGCCAAAACCAAGAGTCAACCAAGAGTCAGACACTTAACCAACGAGCCACCCAGGCGTCCCTATCAGGGAAATATTTTTTAGTAATGTGTTTTTCTTCTAATTTATTGCTGTGTTCTCTTGCTTTATGTTTTAAATAACTTTTACAATAGTGATGCAATAATCACAATAAGATTATTATATAATTTTCATGGTATAATGTATCAGAGTTTTACATTAAAGTTTTGCTAGCTTTAAACATTGATCTGGAAAGAATTCCATGTATTTTTAAGGTAATTTAAATAATAATAGATTTATCAGATATTTAGACTGAAGATATCTTTACATTTGACCTTAACATTTTCAATGCTAGATCTTTAATTACATTTCTGATTGGTTGTCTGATAATTTTTCTATCACAATTTCCACTTCTTCTGGGTCATTTTAGTAAATCGTATTGTTGTTTTGAGTCAACATTGTTTGGTTTAAAATATATTTTGTGTTCATATCTAGATTTAAAATATATTTTAATACATTTGGTTCATCTTGCATNCACAATTTCCACTTCTTCTGGGTCATTTTAGTAAATCGTATTGTTGTTTTGAGTCAACATTGTTTGGTTTAAGATATATTTTGTGTTCATATCTAGATTTAAAATATATTTTAATACATTTGGTTCATCTTGCATTTTTTTTTAACTTGAAGGACAATCATTTACCCGCAGAACAACTGACAAATGACAATGATGGCAACATTTATTACTGTTTAATTCATGGTGTTCAATGAGTCACTGAAGAATGAGCCATAAAAGAAGTGATACTCACTATTTGGAAATCTTTGATAGGCCACAAAACCATAATTTCTGTTGCTATTGTTGTTGTTGTTGCTGTCATCGATTTTGTTTTTCTCTTGGAGCATGTTGCAAAGTCATGACTAAATGTTCAAAGAAAGCATCTCATTTTGCAAATCACACTGTTACTGTTAAGAGGATTCGATTTCTTTTTCCTGAAAATAATCTGATATTTTACTTGCCTTCTATGATTGCAGAAATAGAAACTTTCAAATATATAACCTTAGGATCTTTCAGGAGAAAGTAAAAAAAAATGGAACATACTATTATTACTAAGTGCTGTTATTTTATCATTGTCATCAATACAATCATCCTTCAAATATGAATAACTTCACATAAAAGTTTTCTTGAATCATAATAGGCACTATTATTGCTTTGTAGTGATCTGTCTGTTATGGAATATAGCTGATAATTATCACTCTGAAGTAAAATGCCATTTCTTCACACATTATTTCCTTTGAAATCCTTTGGTGTGACAGAACACAGTAAAATCATATTATAGTGCTGATATTAAAATCATGACTTTCTGAAATGTACTGAAAAAATACAATTTTTTTAACTTTGTTACCCCCCCCAAAAAAAGTATTCTGTTTATTTGGTGACTTTCTTTTTTGTAATTTTCTAGTAAATTTCATAATATAAGAAATAACTGCCAGAGAATAATTGTCCAAAAGTTACCAAATTTTTAAGTTCTTTGATCTTTTTATTCATTTTCAATACTATTACTATATTAATTTAAATATTAGAACACATTTAATAGTGTAGTTTACCTTCCCTGACTAAAGTAGCTGTTAAGGATTTTATCTACATAAATAATACACTGATTATATGAGTTTTTGCATTTAATACTCAAAGTAACGTGTAAAAGGAGACTTAATCAGGTTTCTTACCATTCTCAAATTGTGTTATCTGTGGCTTAGCTTGAGTCAACAGGTCAAATGGTGAGGATCTAATACAAGAATTCTATTAGATTATAAGGAAATAAAACAAGTAATGTAATTTAGGTGGGCTAAGCTAAGTTTGGAAAAGAATGCCACCCAATGGGACCAAATTCTGGCAAATCAAACAGAAAGAAAATCTGGGTATTTTTTAATATGTGAATTAGGAGTGTAGAAAAATAAAAGCTGTATATATATATAGGTGTAAACTTCTATACTAGAAGTGGGAATAATAACAAATTAATAACAATGAAAATACCTAACAGTTATTGAATACTTATTATGTGTCTGGCGCTATGTTTTACATGAATTATCTAAGTTAACTTTCAAAATAATCATACCAGGTAGTAATAGTATCATCCTCATGTAACAGTTGAGTAATCTGATACTTGAAATAGTGAGAGGATAGTTAATTTGTGTGCCCAGACTCAATCTAGCTCCAAAGTGTAAACTTTTTTTTCTGAATAATCAAACTTTGCCTACTTCAATCATAATCTCCATACCTAACACAACTAATGGCTTTGAATAAGCCAAAGCATTATAGGATTTGCATTCATTTTTATTATGTGTCCTCAAATCAAACATTTCATTATGTGTTGTTATCCTCATTGTGCAGATATATAAGTGAGCTCTAGACATAATCATTACTTGTTCAGATTCACCTAATTAATAATTAACAGAGTCATAATCAGTCTCTATGATATCACATTTTCTTGTCATTCTTCAACGGAAATTATTTTCAAACAAAGGATTTGAGTAGCAGTACTGAAAGAAGAACATAAGAAAATATGGATAATATGGAAGTGAATTTTGTCTTTGAGTTGTACCATCCTTATCCATAAAGTTAAAATGACTATTATCTACTTTACAGCAACATTGAAATAATTAAATGAGAAATTGTGTATAAAATATTTAAATTATCGTTGGGATAAAGTAAGTGCTCAGTGAATGTTGGTTCGCATTATTAATGCAAGCAACCATAAGACTAAAGTATCAAGTAGCACTACAGGAAAAATCACAAACAAAACAAAAAAGAAAAAGTTCACAGATATGGGTATTGACTGACTAGTCCACTTAAACAATAAATGAGGTAATCAAAATATGAAAAATGTTTACCAGATTGTTAGGGAAATGAGAGGTACACAAAAAAATAATGCTTTATGTGAATCATGCAATGGAATCTTCCAAGGGAATAAGATTCTCACGTTGAAGTATCACTAGCCTACTACCCAGGTCAGGATGCTAGAGCTGAGCCTTTCTGCTGGCACTCTCTGTTTTTCAGTACATATACCTAGCTCATGCTTCATCAATTCATATAGATGATAGATAGATAGATAGATAGATGATACGTGTGTGTGTGTGTGTGTGTGTACATGTGTTCAGCTCTGTCTAGCACTTTAGCAATCAATTCTTCCACTATTCAAAAATTGGTCATTTTATTCAAGGAAAGGCTTAACAGGCTTCCGAAATAATACATGTTTAAAAAAAAAGAGAGAAAAAGAAAGGAAAGAGACCTTTGGAATAAAGAACATTCTTACGAAAATAAATGTGGATATGAAAACTAAAGGATAACCAGACTATCCATAATTACAAAGAAATAATAAGACTGCTTAAGTCTTGAAAGAGAATTATTTAAGCTAGAAATACAAAACAAAGGAATGTTTCCATCAGTACTGGAGTAACCCCTGAAAGAATTTACAGCTGCTTTTCTTTAGGGATGCAAGTAATTATTTTCTAACCTATCAACATAGATTATCAGGTTTGTGCATTTGTATAAAATTGCCTTATTGTATTTATTACTATAATTTGTGATTTTTTTGCTATTCAAGGACTTTGTTATGATTTAAATGGCTTGCACAAGGTCATTCTTTGGAGGCCTTGGATTTCTAGTAAAAAATCTTTTCTAAGTTCCTAACATGAGCTCCTNTATATATATATATATATATATATATATATATATATATATGAGCAAATAGTTCTAGGATTAAAGAAGTCAGAAATATAGGTGTAAACTTCTATACTAGAAGTGGGAATAATAACAAATTAATAACAATGAAAATACCTAACAGTTATTGAATACTTATTATGTGTCTGGCGCTATGTTTTACATGAATTATCTAAGTTAACTTTCAAAATAATCATACCAGGTAGTAATAGTATCATCCTCATGTAACAGTTGAGTAATCTGATACTTGAAATAGTGAGAGGATAGTTAATTTGTGTGCCCAGACTCAATCTAGCTCCAAAGTGTAAACTTTTTTTTCTGAATAATCAAACTTTGCCTACTTCAATCATAATCTCCATACCTAACACAACTAATGGCTTTGAATAAGCCAAAGCATTATAGGATTTGCATTCATTTTTATTATGTGTCCTCAAATCAAACATTTCATTATGTGTTGTTATCCTCATTGTGCAGATATATAAGTGAGCTCTAGACATAATCATTACTTGTTCAGATTCACCTAATTAATAATTAACAGAGTCATAATCAGTCTCTATGATATCACATTTTCTTGTCATTCTTCAACGGAAATTATTTTCAAACAAAGGATTTGAGTAGCAGTACTGAAAGAAGAACATAAGAAAATATGGATAATATGGAAGTGAATTTTGTCTTTGAGTTGTACCATCCTTATCCATAAAGTTAAAATGACTATTATCTACTTTACAGCAACATTGAAATAATTAAATGAGAAATTGTGTATAAAATATTTAAATTATCGTTGGGATAAAGTAAGTGCTCAGTGAATGTTGGTTCGCATTATTAATGCAAGCAACCATAAGACTAAAGTATCAAGTAGCACTACAGGAAAAATCACAAACAAAACAAAAAAGAAAAAGTTCACAGATATGGGTATTGACTGACTAGTCCACTTAAACAATAAATGAGGTAATCAAAATATGAAAAATGTTTACCAGATTGTTAGGGAAATGAGAGGTACACAAAAAAATAATGCTTTATGTGAATCATGCAATGGAATCTTCCAAGGGAATAAGATTCTCACGTTGAAGTATCACTAGCCTACTACCCAGGTCAGGATGCTAGAGCTGAGCCTTTCTGCTGGCACTCTCTGTTTTTCAGTACATATACCTAGCTCATGCTTCATCAATTCATATAGATGATAGATAGATAGATAGATAGATGATACGTGTGTGTGTGTGTGTGTGTGTGTACATGTGTTCAGCTCTGTCTAGCACTTTAGCAATCAATTCTTCCACTATTCAAAAATTGGTCATTTTATTCAAGGAAAGGCTTAACAGGCTTCCGAAATAATACATGTTTAAAAAAAAAGAGAGAAAAAGAAAGGAAAGAGACCTTTGGAATAAAGAACATTCTTACGAAAATAAATGTGGATATGAAAACTAAAGGATAACCAGACTATCCATAATTACAAAGAAATAATAAGACTGCTTAAGTCTTGAAAGAGAATTATTTAAGCTAGAAATACAAAACAAAGGAATGTTTCCATCAGTACTGGAGTAACCCCTGAAAGAATTTACAGCTGCTTTTCTTTAGGGATGCAAGTAATTATTTTCTAACCTATCAACATAGATTATCAGGTTTGTGCATTTGTATAAAATTGCCTTATTGTATTTATTACTATGATTTGTGATTTTTTTGCTATTCAAGGACTTTGTTATGATTTAAATGGCTTGCACAAGGTCATTCTTTGGAGGCCTTGGATTTCTAGTAAAAAATCTTTTCTAAGTTCCTAACATGAGCTCCTCACAGTGTGCTTTAAAACTATATTATTACAATTCTATACTTGTAAACCCAAAGATTAAATATTTCTTTTGACCTTAATAGGCGTTATGAAAATATTTCAGAAAAATGTAATAAATTTAGGTTAATGTTAACATATATAGGCAAAGCGTTTTAAAATTCTATTTTAAGGAGAGACTGTCTGTTTCCATTAAGTTGATTTTAAATAAAGCCACAGGAACTTATTCATTGAGTAAAGATCATAATTACAGAATAGAATTTATTTAAAGTATTATTTTGTAATGTTCTATTTCTCTGGAAAACTAACATTTAGAAATCATTTCATGAAATCAAATACTACTTTTTACTTTTGTAATATAGGACATAAGTCTTTCCAAATCACAAAATATGTGTTCTAATTTTACTAGCATCAGAGTAAAAAGCTTTGGGGGCAATGGCTTCTCCATTTGATGAATAAAAGTCATATAATTAATTGATCTTTGTATGCAATTCAGAAACGGTTTTATCTAGAAGTGTGTATGCATTTTATTGTTATTTCATGAGTTCACAGAGTCCAGTGATTCTGATGGCTCCATGTTGAATTGAACTCTTAATGTGAAGTCTTTTGAATTCCTAATGAATTTCACAGTACCATTATCATCAATCAAAGCTGTTTTCTTTTATTGTTATTCATGTTCTAGTCATCATAAAATCACAGGGACTTGGCAAAGTAGGTGATATGAAATGTACTATGATTGAAAGCCATAATGGTTGAATCACTAGTTTGTATAAGGTATATGCTACCCTCGGTTATGTTTCTTAAGATTTATCATTTTAAAATTTAGAAAATGTATTTAATCACTTGCATAGCTCACTGAACCAAAATGTTGAACCAAATAATATATCACACTGAAGACAGAATAAAATATAACAAAATGTCAAAATCTTTTTACAATTTTGTTTAGTCACAAATTTTGCTTGTCTTTGATTCTTTCTTTGCTTGTTACAAAATATATTTAATTAAACTGAACAATACATTTCAGTCATACACAATACAAATGATCTTCTAATCAGGAACATCTTCTTAAATGGCCCCAACGCTTCCTCCATAGTCCCAAGTCTAAGATTTTCCTCATTAGTTTCTAGACACAGAGAATAATGAAATGTCTCCTTTTCATTCTGCAAAGAAAAATATTCAGTGGCTGTTTTCCTCAGAGTTTTAGCTGGAAAATTATTCCATTGGACGTTTGTACTTTTACCAAAAGACATTTTTTTGGAAAAACATATTTGAGGATACTTGTTACTATATTATGCCTTATTACAGGGTTTTCTTAGGTACAGCATAGATCCTGAGAATATAGAATCAGAGATTTCTCATTTTACTTGAGCAAATTTTCAAAAATTATTTTCATGGAACATCTTTCTAAACATATGTTCTGTGGATGGTGCAGAGGTGGAGAGGCTTTGGCAAAAGATATTCCAGAGCAAGAGCATCGAAAAAAAATTGCCTTCTTGTTTAGGTTCCATTTATAGATGTTTCTTTGAAAACATTACTATTCCTCTTTCTCATATTTCTTTATTCTAGGGACAGAACCACAAATATTAAACCAAGTTTGACTATTTATAGAAATACAGTATTACACGTGTGGCTGCCACACCATGGTGCTGTTTTATTCCAAACAGAGGGAAACCCTGATGCAGTGTTCTCAACAGCTCTACCTGGAGTGAGAAACCTGCCTATAGCACCCAGAACTTTAGGATCTTGGGCTTTTACAGCTCTTTAAATCCCAAAAGAGTGGAAGCAGAGATGATTTGTTTAGGGTCTACAAACCAGAGTTAATGTTTGGGTTACTGTATGTGATTCCCTGTGGTGCCAATTACAGAACTTGGTTAATTCTGCCTTTCATGACTAAAAGCAATGTTAGGTGTACTTAAGGGATATCAGTTCAATGGGCCTGGCTCTAATGCACTGAAGGAACTTGCAGTCAGGGGAAAAAAAAAAAAGATGTTTGCAGATAATGACACTGATTGAAAATTTAAACTTTGCATTTGAGGTTGTGTCAGTGGTGACTCATTTCCTAGTGGATTTGCTTTTTGTTTAGATTTTCACAGTGTTGGATGCATAAGTGAATTTAATTAGATTGCATTTGTTGTAAGAACATACCCATGCAGAATAGATATTCACACTTTTCTTTCTAACAATATAATACTTCAATCTGGTAGCATATGCCCTGAACGCAACAAAACAGACAAAGACAAAGTGTAGTCTGGTGTGGAATTCAAGGAAGGATTAGAGAGACAAATGAAAATATATGTTGAATTACTGCAAAGTATTGGTGGCTGCTGGTACTAAACAGTGTGTGCACCTCTCCAAGTTCAACCCCCCCTTCTGTGGGCTTTGGCCCATCTCACCTGGCCTCCTCGGGGATAATATTCTAGGAATTCCTGTTTCCTTTAACGTTTTGCATTATTATTCATCCCATCTATTTTATCATGCTCAGAGTACAATTACTATATCTCCAGAATTAAGAATAAAGCCTTATCACCCCACATTCCTCAATTGCTACAACCTCATTATCCTTTTCCTCTTTACAACAAAAGTGTTCCAACTGTTTATATTCTCTGCCTCTAAATCTTCTCCTTTCTCTCTTCTATATATGTCAATCTGCTCTTGACCACCATAACCTAATGAATCTTCTCTTGTTTCTCCATCAATGAACCCATTGATGCTTTACTATGGTCCAGTGGCTGGTTGGGACCTCTCTAATTTAACCTATCTGCGTGCATTATCAGAGGAGATCACTCTTTCCTCCTTGAAACACTGACTCCTACATAATTCCACAGCATACATTTTCCTGGGTTTTCTTTACAGTACATTCAACAATCTTCACTTCTGTTTCTTCTAGCATCTCCAAGTATTGGAAAGCCCCAGAGCTCAATTTTCACACCTCTTCTCTACCATTTACTCTCTAAATGTTCTAATCCATTTTATGGGTTTTAAACACTAAATAGGCTGACAACAAATTAACACCTCCACTGAAATTTTCTTCTCAACTCCAGGTTAGTACATTTGCAGTTTAAATTCCCTGTTGAATAATTCTAAAAATCTGTATCATATATGAATCCAGTTCTGTATTTTTTGTTTCATCAGACTTTTTTTTTTTTTTACTTTAGCATTTCTTATAATTTTTTTGAAAGCTGGACATGACATATCAGATAATAGTACTGAGATAAATAGCCCTTTAATATCAGGTCTTATGTGATTCTGGCTAGTGGTCAAGCAGTGTACAATTGTAGCTTTAAGCACCAGAGGCTTCAATTTCCTCTAGTGTTCTTGTTCTGTTTTCTTCCTCCATGTTGTATTTTGACTTCCCTAAGGACTCTTCCTCAGATAGAATCTCTATATTGCAGCTCCCTGAGCTGCAATCTGCTGTGAGTATACTGAACACTGGAGTCCTAATGATGTGAGGTAAGGTGTCAAGGAGAAACATTACAACCCTATGATTAGGTCTCAGTCTTTTAATGGGACTGTGTCTCCAGTCCATTATCTTCATACGTATTTCTTATCCTCATGCACGTTTAAGTGACACAAGAGGGATAAAATGGGACAGCATGAGGTAAAAGCCCTTCTCCCAGCTGGAATAAAGGTCTTTTAAAGTCTTTTCCTGCCAAAGCAGAGCCCTCTGTTATGGAGAAAGCACTGGGCATATTTCACAGTGGTCCTTTACTCCCTCTGCCAGGGCCACAAGGGACTCTTTCTTGGCTCTCATGAAAC
Organism: Ailuropoda melanoleuca; assembly: GCF_002007445.2. Classification (NCBI taxonomy): domain Eukaryota; kingdom Metazoa; phylum Chordata; class Mammalia; order Carnivora; family Ursidae; genus Ailuropoda; species Ailuropoda melanoleuca. The sequence continues at coordinate 121,275,959 of NC_048222.1, forward strand.
CCTGTTAGGATTCCTGGAGGTAAAGGCCATCACATTTCGGAGGAAGCTGCTGGAAGACTGTGCCAGGAGGATTTCTCAGTCTCATCCAGGTCACTCAGCTTTCAGCCACTCATCAAAGTACTGTTTAAGTGTTCTATTGGTTCATGGCTGCAGCAGCTTTTTCTCCAGCTAAGCAGATCCTGCCTGTGACCGGCTGGATTTGCCTCTCTCTCTAGATTTGGGGGTAGTGGTTTGCCCTGTGACCTCAATTCCCTGACAAATTCGAGAGAAGTCATTGATTTTCAGTTTGTTTGGCTTTTTCTATAATGTAAGGACAGGAGTGATGACTTCCAACCTCTTTATATTTTGGAGCTGAAACTGGAAGTCCTGTATCAATAATTTATTTAACACGTCCACTTAAATTGACTTCTCAAAATAAACCATTCAAAAACGAAGCCTGCTCTCCCCCCAACACCCACCGCCATTCAGCTTTTTTCCTATGTCTTTCCCATGTCACTAAATGACAAGTCCATCCTTATATATGCTTTCACCCTAAGTGTTAGAATCATTTTTTTTATTCTTATCTATCATGACTCATATATATTCTGTGAGGAAACTCAGTTGATCTTATCACCTCTGTTACCACTTCCACCATCTCCACCTTGATCCACAGATCAATATGATAACATGGACATTGCAAGAGCCTCATTAATGGCCTCCTGACTACTGTCCTTCCCAAAGTATACTCCATTGTTAACACATTAGCAATAGCAGATCCTTTTCAAGGATGAGCACAATCTCGTAACTCACATTTTCACCATTCTAGTAGTTACTCTTTCACTATGAATTAAACAAAAACTTGGTGTTAGGTAAATCTCTATCCACTACCTCTGCTCTACCATTGCTGCCTTCAGCTCCAACCACAATGACTTCTTTACTACCCCTGGAATACACCCATGTTTACTCCTTTCAGGGTCTTTTCATTTATTCTTCTACCTTCCTGTCTGCCCTACATTACCTCCTGGCTTGTTTTACTGGTTTCCATACTGTGTTCAAATTACACCTTCTCCATGAGGCATTCCTTGACCAATGCATTTAAATCAAATGCACCTTAGGCTTATCTTCCCTCACAGCACCTATTTGTGTCCTTAATGGTATGTGTTTATTTCTGTATGTGCATTTCTGTGTGTGTCTCTACCAGAAGAATATAAGATCCCTGAAAGCAAGTGTATTTATCTATTTTGTAAACAAATGCATCACCAGAGCATTAGAGTCTTGAAAATTGACTGAGATCAAATAGGTGCTTAATATATATTTATTGAATAAATGACTAAATTTTAGTCCATTCAAATAAGAATATGCTGGCTATATTCTCTGTTCTTAAATAACAAAAGCATATAGACCTAGTTATATTTATAGATTATTTTTTATACCTAAAACTTATAGCGAGGGGCGCCTGGGTGGCACAGCGGTTAAGCGTCTGCCTTCAGCTCAGGGCGTGATCCCGGCCTTATGGGATCGAGCCCCACATCAGGCTCCTCTGCTATGAGCCTGCTTCTTTCCTCTCCCACTCACCCTGCTTGTGTTCCCTCTCTCGCTGGCTGTCTCTATCTCTGTCAAATAAATAAAATTTTAAAAAAATCTTAAAAAAAAACTTACAGTGAGTTCTTGGGGTAAAATTTAGTGTGAAATTTTGACCTTATTACTGAAGAATGAAGCTTAAATGGAATGAAAGTGTCATTTACTGTTTTCCTCTAATTCCTTTTTTTCTCTGGAGTATATTTTTAATACTAAACATTTTGGCAAATATCCCCGCTTGTAAGTAGCTACAATTTTCATTTACTGTATAAATTGTGTTATAACCTGGATAAATACATTTATGTTAAAAGATGCACACTTTCTGACAAATGTACAACTCTCTGCTTTAAATAGGACCTCAAAATAGTGAGTGCTTGCTTTTCAACTATATTTTTTTCTATTTAATTATTTCTTAAATTTACTTAAGCAGCTCCTCACAGCCATAGAGTTTATACTTAGACATTTGATCATGTACTTATCTAAATCTCAGACTACTTAGTCATTAAAACTTTTCTAAGAACCTGCATTTCTATTATAGAATCACTTCTAAATTAAATTTATAATCAATTAATCATTTCACTAATAGTAATGATCATTATTATAATAATGTTTCTTTTCCTAATTTTCATAATCATGTTACAAGTAGCAAAAAATGTCACAGCTTGTTAGATGTTTGGGAGTGACATAGGTATCACTTCTGTTCCTTCCAGCTAATAGAAATTATTAAAGAATGCCAACACATTTTTATACTTCCTACCTACATCTATAGTTTTTCTAATGAAGTATGGAATGTAGCTTCCTTTTCCATCCTAGAAAAGAAGACCCTAAAGAATAAGAAGTACACAAAACGTGGAGTAGTAAAAGGATTCAAGCTATCATTTATTATTCAAGGTTGATTTAAGTAAAAAACCCATCTGTTAAATTCTAGCAGTAGAGTTGGAACAATTGCACTCACACCTTTAAACATTTTCTTCTCCTAAAATTACAAAGATGTTGCATTACCTACTACTTTACCCCCATGCTTATGTAGAAATGCATTCTACAGAAAATGTTAGCATTCCCATTTGGCAAAGACATTATTTTTTATTTATAGATAAGTTTCTGCATAGAAAAAGAGAAGCTGATAATTTTCCCACTAAAGAAAGCAGTATCTTCTTTTTGGAAATAATTAAAATTCTATGTGCAGGTTCCAGGAAGAACAATGCAATGTAAACATTCACCAGCTTTGAAATGAAAACTGCAGCAAAGTCCATTTAATTTATTGATATGCATATCTTATTGGTATAAATAAGAATTTATGTTTTTATGCAATTTAAAAATTACTGATAGATGAATACATAAGAATTGAAAAGACTTTAAACTGTATGTAATAAATTGAAAGTAAATAATTCAAAGCAATTTATTTTATAATTCTGTTTTTTTTTAATTCTGATACTCATGTCATATTCTACTTTTATGATGGAAACTGTAGTTATTTGAAATAAGCTGTGTTATTGATCTACAATTTAGAGAGATTTCACTATATATTAATTTTCATAAATGAAACAAAGTCTTGAATACATTAAGTAGAAAGTTCTATTACTTACAAATAATATATTTCAACCATGTTCACATATCCAATGTGTAGTATGTAAGCACTTTGCCTTTGTCCTTAAGCTTTTTCTCCAAATTGTGAAATACAGAGTCAATAAAAAGATGATATAATTATCCCACTCAGTGGCCCACCACACTTCCAGAAAGTCTTCCTAAGTTGTATCAGCAAGCTATACCAGTGTTGGGTTGGCCAGCCACACAAACAAACAAGCATATCCCCCACCACCGCCTTTTTTTATTGAAGTGTAGTTGACACACAATGTTACATTAGTTTCAGGTGTACAACATAGTGATTCCACACCTTTATACATTATGCTATACTGACCAAAAGTGTAGCTATCATCTGTCACCATACAATGCTATTAAGATACCACTGACTGTTCGTTATGCTCTACCTTTTATTCCCATGACTTATTCATCCCATAACTAGAAGCCAGTATCTCCCACTCCCCTCTGCCTATTTTGCCCATTCTCCATTCCCCTCCGCCTGGCAACCACCAGTTTGTTTCGGATGAACGTATTTCTGAATAAAGAGCTGAAAGCTACATATTTATAGTTCTATATTCATGCAAATAGAGTTATTTGAGTAGAGTTTGTCAAAAATGATTTAGGATGACTTGTATCAAAATAATTCAATTCACCACATGACTAAACTAACATAATAATTTGCATGCTCCAGGAAGATTTTTCTTTAATATGCAATTGATGATAAATTTGGATCACTAAAAGAAATCTTGGCAGATTTTTCAAAGAGTGATTTGGTTCTATTTTCTTAATACTCAACTGAGATTTTATATTCTGTCTTAAGTAATGAATTCTTCAATTTTATGTTAAAATTCATGTTCAAAAAGAAAGATATACCTTAATGAGTTATAGAAAATGTTAGAAAAGAAATTGTAGCTGTATAACTTTTGTTTGGAATATGCTGACTTGTGTGTAATCAAGATGTTAAATATCATATTCCATTAGTGTACTTTCTTGAATATAATTATACCTATGATAAGTTAACAGTATTTAGGTGTTACCTGGATATAAGACCTACACACTTTATTTATTTTTATGAAATAAATCTGAGATGAATTGGTTTTAGTGAAGATTTTTTTAACCTGTATTTATAGATAAAATGAAGGCTTACTGCTCTCCAAAATTATGCTACAGGCATAATCCTGAATAACAAAACTGTAATGGCTTGAAGGAGAAAAAAAAAAAAAGCTTTTTTGTTGTTAAACATATTCTTACAAACATGCCATAATGGAGAATATACCAAAATTACCTTAGGGAAATATGAATGTAAGCTTCCCCACTTGTAAAGTAAGAGTGATGAAAAAGAGAAATTCAAGAGAGCATTGTTTAAGATCTTAAAATTTTCCAAGGCAGTTAAGAGAAGGATCACACACACACATACACACACACACACATACACACACACCCCTATAGAATTTATAATGTTACTCAAACTTTATTACAAAAATATTCTATGATTGTGAGAAGATTCATGGAAACACAAGGTGTTTCCTTGTTTAAATACATTGACAGCAGCATTAAATATGTATTTCATTGCACTTAATAAAATTTCAGTTTTAAGAGTTTATTGCAATATTCTTTAAATTGTATAATAACTTATTCCTCAAAGACTTACATTGTATATCCAATGAAGTTAAGTAGCCAGAGGGAGAATCTATAATAACATATTTTAGGAATTTGATAAATCTGTATCATTTTAGCTAAAAAAAAGTGACAAAAACCGCATCGTTTTTTATAATATAAAATGTCATGTCTTTTGTGGTGAAACCATTGCTTATTTTTTCCCTTGCCAAAATATTTGTGCTTCCCAATATGGATAATCTAATATCTCACCAAAAAGTAGTTATAATCTGGTATACCATTGTGTACTAGGATAATAAAAGAACACTGTCAAGGAAATTTTTGAAGATAATTACAGCATTGAGAGAGGATTATAACATTTCAAACTGTGAACTCTTCAGGTGCTGTATATAAAGATGCCAATCCCCATGACTTTCTCTTTTGAAATCATGTGCTAGAGATTATTTTCTCTTTTAACATAATACCTAGATAGAAGCCAGTTGGTGCAAATGCTAAGAAGGACATTTTCTGTCATTGCTGAAAGCTTTTCTGAGCTCTGTAAGTCCTAGTGCTTCATCTGATATCAAATCTCAGATGTGACGTGTTTTATTGACCATAGTGTGGTTTAAAGAGCAATTGTAAAACATTATTTATTAGGTACGTGTGTAGCTGGAATAAATACAGACCACACTAGCTTGATCATGAAATATTGCTGTTGATATTTTTGACATCCAGAGGCACAGAGAGAAGATTGTGTTTTGAAGAAGAATGTGATTTTCAAATTGCAGCTTTTTTTTCAGACATAACATTCTTTGGTCACTATTTCTTCTCATCTTCTAAACTTAAATTATACTGTTGTAGAATTTAAAGCCAAGTTGTAGAATTTAAGACTGAATGGATATATGGTTGAAAAACTAAATAGCCTGTGTAAACTTAATTTTCCTACATTAATTGAATTTAAGGATTTCTTCTTTTAAAAAAAAAAAGATTTTATTTATTTATGTGACAGAGAGACAGCCAGCGAGAGAGGGAACACAGCAGGGGAGTGGCAGAGGAAGAAGCAGGCTCCTAGTGGAGAAGCCTGATGTGGGGCTCGATCCCAGAACACCGGGATCACGTCCTGAGCCGAAGGCAGACGCTTAACGACTGCGCTACCCAGGCGCCCCGAATTTAAGGATTTCTTTAATGGAATGAGATCAATTAAAATATCAGGTCAGTCTAGGGGTGCCTGGGTGGCTAAGTAAGTTAAGCATCAAACTCTTGATTTTTTCTCAGGTCATGATCTCAGGGTTTTGAGATCAAACTCAGAGTTGGGTTCTGCGATCAGCACAGTCTGCTTGTCCCTCTCCTTCCCCTTGCGTGTAACCTCTCTTTCTTTATCTCTCAAATAAATAAATAATAAAATCTTTCAAATATTAGGTCGATCCTTTTCTTTATTTTTAAAAATAATTGATTAATTGAAATAAACTATTTGGGCTTTTGAAGAGATTTTATTTTTCCCCTCTGTGGGTAAGGCCTACATGAGGTAAAATGAAAGGGTTTTTGATTTGGGTTTTTTTTTTTAAGATTTTATTTATTCATTTGAGAGAGAAAGAGAGAGTGAGCAGAGGGGAGAGGCAGAGGGAGAAGCAAAAAGACTCCACTCTGAGCTAGGATCCCGATGATGTGGGGCTCTATCCCAGGACCCTGGGATCATGAGCTGAGCTGAAGGCAGACACTTAACCATCTAAGCCACCCAGGCACCCCTGAAATGAAAGGATTTTTAAGACACTTTTTAGAGGGGCTCCTGGGTGGTTCAGTCATTAAGCATCTGCCTTCAGCTCAGGGCATGATCCCAGAGTCCTGGGATCAAGCCCCACATCAGGCTCCTCCGCTAGGAGCCTGCTTCTTCCTCTCCCACTCCACCTGCTTGTGTTCCCTCTCCTGCTGGCTGTCTCTTTCTCTCTGTCAAATAAATAAATAAAATCTTTAAACAAACAAAAAAAAAGACACTTTTTAGAAATAAAGTTTTACTTCTTAGGGCAGTTCTACAAAGTTTGAAAGCAGAGACATATCTTAGACAATAAGGGCAATAACTTAATACTATAATTTGGATAGTAAGATTATTTGTACCATGTCTGTATATAATGAAACATTATAATTCATCATTCATAGCCTCTTTATTTCCGTTACTGTAAAACTTATCACGTCTTAGTAATTAGTTATTACTAATTATTACTAATTATTACTAATTATTACTAATTATTATTAGTTATTACTAATTATTAAATTATTTTTAATTATCTCTCTACCCCGATAGACCACAACATTTTTTTAAAATAATAAATATGTTTGTCTTGTTCATGCTTTAATTTCTGAAACCCAGTAGAATACCTAATACAGAGTGAGGACTCAACACATATTACTTCACTGGCACACCACTGAGTGTTAAATGCATCACCTTCTAAAATAATTAGTTAACTTTTGAATTAGTAGGAAAATATATCAATTACTTTAAAAGACATGTGGACAAATTAACGGTGTTTTGAAAATCATTTATTTGAAATACATGAGCAAAGTAAAGTGGAACATTTAAAAATGATCAGAGCAGTGAACTTATTTCAAATATCTAGCTCTCTATAGAGTAAATAACTTTGGAGCTATTTTCTAGAGAATTTTTCATCTTTTAATAATAAGATATTGAACAAATTAAAAAAATTGTAGTATAGAGAATACCCATATACATGGGTAACATTATTATTTTTATTGTTTTTTAATGTTATGTTATCTATCAGAGTTGGTTATCTTAATGTTTTTTAATATATTTCTTTTCTTGTTAAACAAGCACTAATTTTGTTCTTGAGTATAGAGTATCATCTATATTCTTAGGTTATTTTCACATTACTGACAACAGAAGTTAAATAATTTGGTCAAAATAACAATTTATAATAGAACATTAGTATGTTATTATCTATTGGCTTACCTCTATAGTTACCAAAAATGTTCTTTGGGAATTCATTCTACTTTATTTTGGGGAGCAAAGGCAATATTAAAATACAGAATGAAATTTAGAAAGAAAAGTAGCCTAGTATTTTCATTTAAATATATTTGCACTTTTTCACTGTCAACCATAAATGCAAGGACTTCTTTTGTAGCTTGCTTTTTGCCTTGAAAAAATTTCTCAAGTATAATTTAAATCTTGGTAATTTTATTATCTTTTCTCTCTATTCATTCCAAGTTTTACTCACTATTTTCAATTGTAAGTTATTTATATTTTAACCTTCTATTGTCAGTTACAGTAAAATTTGTCAATAAGTAAGTCTATAGGCATTAAAATATTTTTTTAAAAATGTTTGACTATAGTTGACACACAACTAATAATACATGAGTTTCAGGTGTACAAAATAGTGATTCAACAAGTTTATACATTATGCAATGCTCATGACAACTGTAGCTATCATCTGTCACCACACAATGCTATTACAGTATCATTGACTACCACCCTTTTTTTGCCTTGACTTTTATTCCCGTGACTTATTCAGTCCATGACTGGAGGTCTGTATCTCTAACTCCTCATCCATTTGCCCGTCCTTCCACCCCCTCACCCCGCGGCAGCCATCAGTTTCTTTGTATTTATAGGTCTGATTCCACTTTTTGTTTCTCTGTTTATTCTTTTTTTTTTTTTTAGATTCCACAAGGAACCCTCATATACTGTTGATGGGAGTGTAAATTGGTATAGCCACTGCAGAAAACAGTATGGTGGTTCCTAAAGCAATTAAAAATAGAATTACAGTATAATCCAGTAATTCCAGTACTGGGTGTTTATCCATAGAAAATGAAAACACTAATTTAAAAAAATATATGCATCCCTATGTGTATTGCAGCATTATTTATAACAGCCAATATATAGAAGCAACCTGTGTTCATCAATAGACAAATGGATAAGGAAGATGTGACACTGAAATATTTCTAGTTCAATAATTAAAGAAACAAAAAGAGAAAAGCATGTGTTATTCATATTATTCTTAATAAATGTTGGTTAAATATTTTATGCAATTATTTATATAGAAATATCTCTCAAATACATAATAAGTTTAAAAATATGTGTTGATTCATGTTATTTATTCATTGAAAATTATGAGCCCACATCAGGAAAGGTGTTGGGCTAGCTAACTCGAATATTTATGCAAGCCTACTATCAATATCAGGTTGGATAGGGAACTTTTCTCCAGGTCATTCAGTATTCAATAGTCACTATTTATTGAGCCCCTATGAAATGTTTTGGTAATTGAGGACACAGTAGTAAACATGATGTGATACCACTAACAGCATGATGCTTATATGTGTGAAGTGCTGCAAGGAAGTAACAAGCAGAATAAAGTGGTAATAAAAGATTGTTAGGGTAGTTAATTTAGAAATGGTGGTCAAGGAAGGCATTTGAGCAGAGATCTAAAAGTAATAGATGAGTATGTAAATGGTAAAATGATAAACTAGGTGAAGATCAATCTTACAGTTAGAAGACGTAGCAAGTACAAAGGCTTGATTATTATTAGAAAAACAACATTATGAGGCACTCGGGTGACTCAGTTGGTTGTCTGCCTTCAGCTCAAGTCATGATTCCAGGGTGCTGGGATTGAATCCTGCATCAGGGTACCTGCTCAGCAGGGAGTCTGCTTCTCCCTCTCCCTCAACCTCTCTCCCCTGCTCTTGCTTTCTCTCTCCTTCTGTCAAATAAATAAATAGAATCTTTAAAAAAGAAAACAACATTATGAATATTATTTAAAAGAATATATTACTAATATTGATATTAAGTGATATACATCTATAAGGATTTTTTAACCTTGTCACAAATCAAGGTTCTTGATCATTTTATGTGCAGCTCTGCTTCTTAACCATTTTTGATCATAGATTCTTTTAAAAATCCTCTTTTATGTATGATTTCATGTATGCATTAGTATCCTCACAGTATCTAGAGGATATAGTCAGAAAGCTAACTGCCAGCCATGGTCCTCAGGTTAGAAACTCCTCTTGTTCGATTGAAGTAAAAAAATGTTGAAAGACTGGATTTGTTGTTTTGAAATATTTAATTAAAAATTATACATAATAACAAATATTATTCATATAATCTAAGGGAAAGTGGTCTTTATTTTTCAGAGATCTTCAAATATTCTTGTACAGTGTTCATTTACTCACAAACTTTTATGTGTAGACCTCTTTGTGATGTGCACAGAAAAATGCAAAATCAAAGACAAGTGAAGCTTTCTCAATAAGGAGTTTATATGCATCTTTAGCATTTCACATTGGATACTATTATATTTTAGAGTGTTTAGCCTCAAATTTTCTAGGAGGGCTTTTTCTCCCAAATGTATTCATCATCCCATGGCATGAACTTATAAAATATCAGTAGAGCAAAGTTCTTAGAGATCTATCATCTCACAGATCTTTCTTTCACAAATATGCAAATTTTACCGATTACCAGATTTACATCCTTCTGTTAGCTTATAAATGAGTCTGGAGGGAAATATCTCAAAGCAATATCTTTTAGAGTTTCTCATTATTCTTTTATCAGGCATAAGAACCTAATTAATTAGATGCATGTTAGTGTGTATTATATTTAATGCATCATTCACTTATTGATGTACACAGACATTCAGGAAATGTTTGCAGACCATTGCTTTTATCACACCATCCCCCCTGAGTAGACTGATGGACAGGCAACTCAGTTGTCTGGAGAAGTATTCACATATTTACCCAACTCTTTTTTTAAAGATTTTATTTATTTATTTGAGGGAGAGAGAGTGAGAGCGTGCATGAGCAGGAGGAGGGTCAGAGGGGAGTAGAGAGGGATGAAGAGAGACAATCTTTCAAGCAGACTCCCTGCTGAGTGCAGAGCCCAATGCAGGGCTTGATCCCACAATCCTGAGATCATGACCTGAGCCTAAACCAAGAGCCTGATGTTTAACTGACTGTAAACCGAGGCGCCCCTACCCAACATTTTTTTAAGATTTTATTTTTTTAAGATTTTATTTATTTATTTGACAGAGAGAAAGAGAGAGAGAGAGAGAGAGCACTTACACGCAAGCAGGGGGATCTGCAGGCAGAAAGAGGAGAAGCTCAGCAGGGAGCCCGATGTGGGGTTCGATCCCAGGACTCTGGGATCATGACCTGAGCTGAAAGCAGCCACTTAACCGACTGAGCCACCTAGGCGTCCCTACCCAACATTTTTAATACATTGCTTGTTCCAAGCATTATGCTAGATATTGGCAAAATCAGACAAAAATAAAATAAATAGTTTACAACCCTTTGGAAACTGCACTGTATTTGTGAGATAATATAAGAGCTAAAACATGACTATATGAAGTATCATGGGAATGACAAAAATAGGTACAATGGTATGTAAGGCCTCTTGCTTCACATTTGAATAAGTGTATTCTAATTACAAGGACAGCACTTGTAGTGCTGGATAAAAAGTCATTTTTTAACTGTATAGTTCTTCCACTGGGCATGTGAGCCTCGATCTCTCTATATTTTCCACGTACCAGAAAATTTGGAATCAGGTTTATAATCCAAATAACTAAATACTATATATAATTGCTTTTATATAATGCCCAATTAACCCTGATCCAGCTACATATATAAAAAGAAGTGAGCAGGTATTATATAACTTCCTAAAGTGGTGACAGTCTCTAAATTATTTGCAGGTGGCTAGTTTGGGCTCACATTTCTGCAAGCAGCTGTAGGAATAAAAGCAGATCTTCTTACCTTCACATTCGGATAGAAAATATTATAGGTATAAAAGGATGGAATCAAATGTAATATTCATATGAGGAGGTTTGAGTTCTAACTTATTTTTTCTTTGGTAAAGATACTTCCTTTCATAGAAAAGGAAGCTGATACTGTCAGACAGAAGAGATAGTTAGCCACTTAAGTTGATCTAGTTGTAACATACATTGGGGATGAACTAAGTAGGGAAACTGAAAATGTAAGTCAGTATTTTTTGGTCACCACCAAAAGGTGCTCTCCATTAAATAGCCTACTTATTACAATGGTATCAAGCCAAAAATATCCTAGTTAAGGATACTGGGAAGATAATCTTGAAGAGACAGAGAATAGCCCACACTGTTACTATCTCCTTGAGTTCTGTATTCTTTGAGACCACTCACTATATGTGCTTCTGCTATTGTCACACTTGTCCCTCAAGAGTATATGGTAGCTTTCACACTACAACAGAGTTGAATAGTTACAACAGAGACCTTATGTATCACCCACAAAGCAAAAAATAGGTATCATCTGGCTCCTTGTGGAAAAAGTTTGCTGTACCATTGGTAGGACGCTGAAAATGAAGCAATCACTGAATTTAGCTCAAAGGCAAGACCCCCAGTTTACAGGTTCGCAATATGTCAGTATGTTAACATTTCTATAGCCATAATAGGTACAAGAGATGGTCAGCATGCCTACAGTAATAGATACTTACTCTTTCATGAATTTGTATTTAAAATTAATTTTTATCTCTACATTATTACACACAGATTTTTCAATCAAAATCACAATCATAGTATTTGGATATCAAGTTACACATTTCTCCAAAAGGAAAATACCTCACTGTCTTCATTATTCAGCACAGTTATGAACTATATATTAAAATCAGACATATAATCCAGCTAGTTGTATATGGAATATGATGTCCTTTATGAGATTAAGGTCCAATTAACCTGATAGAACCATAGATATGGAAAAGCAGAATTGCACTAAATTGTCTTCATGATGAAATGAGAAAATCCACCAAGATATTTATTTAAGACTTATTTTCAAAAACAAAATGTCACCTGTACTCAGCCAATGGGAGAAAATGAAAGATTTCATTAATACCTATGAGCTTCCATTTTTCAACAACAAACTATTGGAATGCTATCCTCATTTTTCCCATAATATTTTAGGCTATAAAAATAAGCTTGCTTTCATTGAGAAGTTAATTTGAATATATATTTAGTCTCCTAAATTGTGTTCCTACTTGCTCTTTGAACATTTATCTAACTATTGCTGCAATCTTAGTAAAAAACATGACTTTCAAGCAAGCCATATAAATATCCAGACTTCATCCTGCTTCTGTGTCTTTCTCTCTGATATCTTTATTGTCAAAAATAATCAGCTTCTTTCTCTTCATTCAACTGGATCATATTCCTCCTTGAAAATTTTTCTGATCATACCAGGGCACCAGTTAGTGACTTCCCTGGATATTATAATATTTAGTGGTTATATTTCTCAAATATAAGTAGTGAAATAAATTTAAAATGGAGACATAGAGTTGTATAGATGGGCAGATGCACAGATTAATAAGTAGATAAGTAGACAGGTATGTAAGTAGACATAGATATAAATATGAAGAGATAGGTGAGATAGATGATAGATAGAGCCACTTAGCAACCTAATTGGATAAAATATTATATTTACCTATGCACATATGCCATGTAATATAAATTAGAAAATATACATTCACAAATGTCTATTAAATTGTATACCTGTTTATGTATATAATTTAAATTCTGAAATATTATGCAGACATGCATATGCACAACAAATATAGATATACATATACACATGTATACCTATACACATATATACATGTGTATGTCCAATTTCATTCTTATTATATTCTCTGAGTCAGCTTCAATTCCTAAGACTTTTCCTTACTGACACTAAGGTAAAGTTATATTAGTTGAAGTTAAATAAAATAAGCAAATAAGGTAAGATTGTTAATTTGTGTGCCAAGCCTTTTTCGTGATAAGAATAATAATAATCACTCTGTCTTATTCTTGTCCTATGAAGAAATCCCTGACATTAGCAGAATTTGGCCACTGTTTTGATTCACTTACATTTAATTCTATGTATATAAAGCAAATAATGGTTGTCAGTGGGCTGCAAGGAAGAGCATCCTTAGATCTGGTATTTTTTTTTTTCTTTTTCAAGTTTTTATTTAACTTCTAGTTGGTTAACATCCAATGCAATATCAGTTTCAGGTCTAGAATCCAATGACTCATCACTTACATAAAACACCCATTGCTCATCACAAGTGCCCTCCCACCTATGGCTTTCTGATAGTCATTAGGAATGATTTAGGGGAAAAAGAAATCTTAAAGGCAATTCAAGACCTATGAATACAAGTTGTTTTGGGTACTTAGCAAATCTCTTTTATTCCTCAGAATCTCATACATTTATTATGTTTTAATTATTTACTTAGTGATTCTCAAAAGAGAACAGTTTTTAAAACTGGGGTGAGTGGGTATCTTAGGCCATCTGTGTTTGCTAATTGACTTTACCCAGAGGAAAAGCAAACTTTCTTGTATCTAACAACAGACGGTTGTTTTACAATTTGGAGCATGGCACCTTTCTAAATTAGCTCCTGTCCTGTCACAGACTCTGGGAGACAGGGGCATTATCTTCCTTGATGATGACATTTCAGTGAGATGGTTCCTAGGCCCTCCAGAAAGACTCCTGGTTGTGAAAACTTACAAGAGGCTTTTAAAAAGATTTACGTCTCAAAGAATCAGAGTTTTCTCAATAAATGCCCTAAGGTGGTCAGGGGCTTCACCTCAGGAAGAAGCCTGTCAAAATTTTAATCAAGCTGAGGGGAACTTTAAGATGCTCTTGGTCAGTAACCATGGGCATTCTTATATGGGCTTGGAAACAGGATCTTACCAGCTGCTTTCCTCTAACTCTTTTCCCAGTTTTCCATGTTTATATGGCAGCTTAATAATATATTTTTTGATAGAATCATGTTTATCTTAGAACATGAAGATAAATGTGAATGGCCAAGCTATTTGATGACACACACACTGACCCATTTTTCTGCTAGTATAATAATGAATAGCCTTCTAATGCCTGTTTTTGTTACTAAATGACCCCTTGTCATTGCAAAAAATAGCAAATCCTGGGGTAGTGTTTATTGAGCAGCGATTAAAGTGCATAGTTCTAGCATATTTTTGAATTATCAAGTTTATTGGAACTAATTATATACAGAAATGTCACCAAGACAAACTGAATTTTAGAACACTGATCTGTTGTGCCTAAAAAAAATCAGAATTCACCCAATGAATTTTCGTAAATTCTCTTATTTAGCAATAATTACAGTTATATATAACTAATAGGTAGCTTTCAACTCAACAACTTCTCAAAAAACATTATTAATGATATTCACTAATTTGATTATGTTTGGAAATTTTAGAAGCTATATTATATTTTAATATATTTACTCTATTTTATATTTTTCAAAATTTAGAAGAAAAGGAATTAAGATGTGATATTTAACATAATACATTGCTGAATACAAATTTAACTTACATGTTATAATCCCTAAACAATGTTTAATTGTTTTATGTTATAATGTAACATGTATAAAACCAGTAACCTCAAGAATAATCTTTTTTTTTTTAAAGATTTTATTTATTTATTTGACAGAGATAGAGACAGCCAGCGAGAGAGGGCACAAGCAGGAGGAGCGGAAGAGGAAGAAGCAGGCTCATAGCGGAGGAGCCTGATGTGGGGCTCGATCCCATAATGCCGGGATCACGCCCTGAGCCGAAGGCAGACGCTTAACCGCTGTGCCACCCAGGCGCCCCAAGAATAATCTTATAATTACTAGAAAAATGATTCACAGGGTCATACCTGCCATTCTTCCCTCCCTGAGTGCACTTCCTTCAAATCTCTAAGGTTCTCCTTAATAACACCTCAAAATGTGCAGATGCTATAAGGTCAAATCTCAGCATTGCCCTTGATTCATTAATAAATCACAATCATTTCAAGTAAGAGAGACAAATATCTTAATGATTTATTACCTCAATAAAATTTAGATGTATGGACAGATGGGAAAAAGACAGGGAAATATTTTTTTAAGAGACATAGGCATTTAAACATTACACTGATTTTGAATATATGGATTAATCATTTATACATATATAGATTAATATAGATTATATAGATTAATATAGATTAATTATTTCATACATATATTGTATGAAAATATATTTTATAGGTTAATCATATTGATTAATATATTATATATAGATTAATATAGATTAATCGATTTGTACATATATTGTATGAAAATATATTCCACTTGCTGGAATTTTAGTCCTCAGACCTCTGTTATATGAAAACTACTACCTGTACTACTTGGTGCTTTATATTGGAAAAGCCAACAGGTTTGCATGTTTTTGAGCCTTTTTTGAGGGGGTGGGGCAAAATCATGTTGCAAAGGAGTTGGCAGTGTATCATACAGCTAAACATATATTTAGTATTCAATCCAAGCATTCTATAACTAGATATTCACAGAAGAGAATTAAACCATATGTCCACACAAAGACGTCTATTTAAATATTCATAATAGACAAAATCTGAAAAATATCCTAATGGGCACCAATGGGAGAATTAATTGTGGTGCATCTAGGCAATGGGACATTACACAGCAAGGAAGAGAAATAAACTACTGATAGGTGGAACATTATGGAGGCATTTCCAAGGCATTATGCTAAGTGAAAAAATCAAAACAAATATGACCACATGTATTACCAGTTACACACATAGTTTCTGTTAAGTGAAATTCTAGGAAAAAAAAAATAATGATGGAAAGTAGATTAGTGATTGCCAGTACGTAGGACATACGAGAAGGGGCTTGAGTGCAAAGTGACACAATGGAACAGTTTGAATGACAGAAGATTTTATATATTCACGATCATGTTGTAAATGACGTAAATCCTGACTATAGGTTTTCTTTCCCTGGCTTCAGTGCTCGTCCGATATTTTTGTCCTTTGACTCCCAAGATATCTAATTTATCAGCATGGGAGTCTATATAACTTCTCCTCAGATCAAGGCACCCACACTACTTCAAACAAGTGAACTTGCCCAGCTATGTAGTGCTCACCCGGAAGCCAACAGTGTGACAAAATGTTAACATTTTAAGGTGCAGATAAAGCAACATACGGAGAACACTGCACTGCGGAACTGGACATTGTCCTTCCAGACAAGATGCATATTTTGAAACAGGACCATTATATATCTGTCTCCAATAGCTAAAACAGAGAGTCCATGGTTCTGCCACGTAAAATTGAGTAATTTAGTACAACCACCAACACGGACCTGTCAGAAATAATAATAATAGTATTCAATAATGTGTGCTGCAGAAGTATAAATTAATAAAATGTAAAATGTTTACACTAAAGAGGCAGATAGTGGATATTTTACAAAATTATAGCTTATTATATACTTCAACAACAGTAATTTTTTTTTTTTAAAGGCAGACTGCCACATGCAGCACCTCATTTGGATGTGTCTGGAGTCTTGAAAGCTTGACGACCTTAAGGTCTCCTACAAATATACCTTGAGAGCTTGTTTGGAGGTTCTAGCAGGGGAGTGCAGCTAGTCATATGCCCTTGACGGAAGACTGGTCCTCCTCTACCAGGGTAGGTCGTCCTTTGACCCAGTGTGCAGTTTTGGGAGGAATGCACATGGAACAGTGAAGGAAGAAGGGGACACCCACTTAGCCAGACAAATCACCCCAATCAATCCTGGCGATTAATGGGGTGACAGATGTTGCAGCCAAATTGCCCTCACATCCAACAACAGCAATTCTTTACACATTGCTAACTACCTTCCTTTCACTGTCATTTCAATTTTAAAAGGTGTCTTAGACTTTCTTTTTTATTTGCTGATCATAAAGTATTCATATCTATAGATTTAGTGAAAACCATTCTTTCTACTGAAATTTTCTCCAAAATTCCAGTATCAATATGATACATTTTTAATTCATCCTCTTTTTTTCCACAACACAGGTATATAATACATAGAACTTTTTTTTTTTCAAAAATTAAACTAATGCACAAGAGGGTACTGAGAAGTTGTGGGAAGGGTCCATTGTGCTATTTTCACTTCGAGCTCCTTTTCAGAGCACAGCCATAAACACAGAGTGTACTGTTCTTTTTCCCAGGTTAAAGGGAATAAAAATATGCAGGTACACAATAATAGCAATGAGCACACCTAACATTCAGAGCTTGATTTTAATACAATTCTGTCACAGCCAGGAGTAAGCAAAATAAACAAGGCAACTAAATGGTATGTGGTATCCTGGATGGGATCCTGGGAAAGAAAAAGATACTAGATAAAGTCCAAGAAAATCAGAATAAACAAGGGATTTTAGTTAATAATAATGTGTTAATATTGCTTCATTAATTATAAAAATATACCTTATTAACCTAAGATATTAATTATAGGGAAAGCTAGGTGTAAGATATGTGGGAACTATCTGCACTGTCTTCTCAATTCTTCTGTATCTCTAAAACTATTCTTTTTTTAAAAAGAAGACTTATTTAGAGAGCAAGCACAGAAGCAGGGGGAGAGGAAAAGGAAGAGGGAGAGAGAGAATCTCAAGTAGACTCCTGCTGAGGGAAGGGACGTGGGGCTTGACCTCATGACCCTGAGATCATGACCTGAGTTGAAACCAAGAGTGACTGCTTAACCAACTGAATCACCCAGGCGCCCCTAAAACAGTTTTTTGGTTTTTTTAAGATTTTTTTTTTCATCTATCAGAGAGAGAGAGCACAGAAGCAGGGGGAGAAGCAGGCAGAGGGAGAAGCAGGCTCCCCACTGAGCAGAGAGCCCAATGTGGGACTCGATCCCAAGACCCTGGGATCATGACTTGAGTCGAAGACCATGCTCAACCAACTGAGCCACCCAGTTGTCCCTAAAACGGTTCTTAAAATTAGTCTATCGAAATGTTAAATATATATTGAATATATGTATATATAGGCACAGTATGATCATTCAATATTCTATACTTACCTCCCATATTCTACAAACTTTTGTATGCTTCTTAAATTGTTATTGAATGAATAGCATAATCTTTAAGCTACTACATTAGATGAGTCTTGAAAAGTGGAAGCAGGAGGGGATTACATTGTATTACTTTACTAGATGATAACAAATTTAACAGAGAAGATTTCCTTCTGAATCTTCACTTGTACACTTCACTAAAGATTAAATGAAATTAAAGCAATGAAAACACACACACACAAAGAAAGCAACCATAATTTTACTATTTGTTATGAGAAAAAAATGTTCTGGGTTCGAAAGTCTCCAGGGTAAAGACTTCTGTTTCATTCCAATTTACTGAAAGTGAGTTATACTACTATGAATTATTAAATATTTCATCAAAGTCATAAATTTGTAACATCATTTTTCAGATGAAATTAAAATGTTTTCTAATCATAAATGAAGTCTTTTCTAACACTAGATTCCTCTTACTTACTACTGACGAACTGAGCTGGCCCATGTTTATTAAAATATGAGTTACAGAGTTCATTTCAATGTTAAAAGTGGTTTTATATTTACATATCCATGTTATATTAGCTGTATCTAATGCAAGGCCTAATATAGGCAGAACTAAAAGAACATGGAAAGAAAAAGAGCTCGTTCAATGTATGAATTTAACATAGGATTTCAGCTCCAGAAGATTTTGTATGTATTTATTCACACTAAAAAGTGCACCAGCTTTGAAAAAAAAAGTATGTTTACATAAACAAAATAATTTTAGTGTACAGTCTTTATTATTTCTTAACATAATAGGCATACTTATTTCCTATAGTCACAATGGCATAGCAAAAAATAACTGAAACAAAAGAGTAAGAAGTTTATGAGTTTTTTAATATACAACTAACATATTATGGTGAAGAAATAGATTTCACAATAATTTTGGTATCTTTAAATTTAAAAATCAGGATGTTTTCATCTCGATCTTAATAGCTGCTTTATCATTCCTATGAAAAAGATGGAGTACTATGTCAAAATGTTTTATATGGTTATTTTGATGTTTAGTCCTTTAAATGTCAATGATTTCATTTTCATAAGAAAGGTATTACTTTTCCAATGTTAAATTCAAAAAGCACGGTAAAATTCCTGTTACTTTTTCGTCAAGACAATGGTTGTCATGCGTAGAATTCATCGTCACCTCACCTCAAGTGGAAAATGGATTCTAGAACACATATATTAAATAATTTCAATTTTTCCTCAATGCTATACTCATAAATTAGGAGAAATTACCAATTTGACAGCATCAGTACAATTTTTTAGTTTTCAAATTGAAAATTAGAAAAATATATTTCACTCCATGAATATTCAAATATTTTACTCAATCAGTGAATTTAATGCAGGGATCATGTCACTACTGTGTGAGACTGTTATCTCATGTGTCTTACATATAATAACAATGTTGAACTTGTTTTGAAAGTGCTTCTTTCCAGGTTCCCTCTTTCAGTCATTAAGCATCTGCCTTCAGCTCAGGTCATGATCCTGGCATTCTGGGATGGAGCCCCACATTGATCTCCCTGCTCAGCAGGAAGCCTGCTTCTCTCTCTCCCATCCCCCCTGCTTGTGTTCCCTCTCCCTGCTTTATTTATTTATAAATAAATAAAATCTTTTTTAGAAAAGTGCTTCTTTCAACTTTTTTATAATGTCACTAAAATGTTTGATAATTCAACTCAGTACTCTCCTTCAAGGGAATTTTTGGTAGGCTATTAACTATTTTATCGCAAGAGTAATCACTTCTGTATTTAGCACTATGCCTGCATATAGTAATTATTTATCAGTAAATATTGCATTGCTACATGAATGAATGACAAACCAAGTAATAGTTTGCCAGACAGTTGATCAAGATGGGATTTAAAAAATAATTCTTTATATGTATGTTTTTCAAGATTTCTTCTTACCTTCTAGACAGGGTAAAACTCAATTTTACCAAAAGACATGTCCTATCTTCCTCACTTTCTCCTTGGTATTTACTATTTTTAAGATTTATTTATTTATTTGAGAGAGAGAAAGAATGAGCACCATGGGCAGAGGGAGAGGAAGAAAGAATCTGAAGCAGACTCCCTCCTGAGTGTGGAGCCCAATCACCTGAGCCAAGAGTTGGATGCTCAACCAACGGCACCACCCAGGTCCCCATTTCCTTGGTACCTATAAAAGCAAAAATATTTATCCAATTCATGTCTGACTTCCTGTAGACAAATTATTTAAATATAAACTTTATGGCCACATATGTTAGAGAATGGAAAATGTGCTATAGCTTGAGAGTGAAGGCCTAAGTAGCAGCTGCAGGAACAGAGCAATGGAAAGAGGATTATGAACTTGGGGACCACAGGCTAGGATAAGGCTATTGGAGAAATTAATCTCAGAATGTTGAGATTCTCAAGGAATAGAAAGAATGTGTACCTTTTCAAATATGGTATTTGACATTTTCTCATGGAAAGCTAAAAGCGTTTTGCTGTTTTTGTTGTGTTTTTTTTTTTGTTTTTTGTTTTTTT
>NC_048222.1:121297061-121348738 GCF_002007445.2 Ailuropoda melanoleuca
TTTTTTTTTTTTTTGCTTTTCCAATTACAATGCTTCCTACCTCTGGAATTTAAAAATTTAAATTTACAAAACTGTATGACACAGATAGAAAATACTTACAGTTACTCTGTAAATCCTATAATGGTGAGTTAGAATTTTTAAATTTTGTGTAAGCAAAGAGAAAGTAAAAAAAAATCAATTAAAGTAAAGCTTGATTCAAGTCATGGCACAGACTTTTATGAAACAGAGCCGATAATATCACCCAATTCTTTTTATATGAAGCTGTTATTTCATTGTGTCATAACAGAATTTTGTTTTACATTTTTTGAAGGTTGAATGGCTTTTAAAATTTACTGTGAATTTATGGTCCCTGTGTTCTGAACTGCCATTAAATCAATCTCAGATGCCACATGTTTGGATAAAATTTCTTCAGAATATTTAGACCCTCCATATTTGCACAAAAGGCTTCTTATATCCTGAATGCCTTATTTGTCACATAAGACTCAGCTAAAGTATCATAATTCCATAGCCATCCTCATGCTCACATGGCTTTAGACTCCTTCTTCATGAATCTGCTTCCCCTGCGGAGTGCTAGGTGCATAGCAAATGCTCAGTATATGCTGTGTAATGACTAAATCATTCCTTCTATTTTTAGTTATTCTAAAGTAACATTGGTGCTCCATCATTATTTCTAAATATAGGGCATTCAACTTACAAATATAATTACTCACCTGGAATTAATAATGTACAGAATGGGTGAGAGTATCTGATTTCTTTATTAGAAGTAGAGTTTGTAAGCCAGATTCAAACAATGCCTATGAGATTTTGGTTGGCCTACTTACTTCTTTGGTCTTGGAATGTATATTTTCCATTTGTGAGAAACAAAAAGAAATATGTTGGACTAAATAATTGTTACCAAAAATGTGTGTTCTATCGTTCTGTGAGCCATTAATAGAAATTGTGCAAAAACTTCAAAAAAAAAAAAACAATGTTTGCTGACTAACAGTATTGGAATACACTGGGTTGAATTAATAAAGACAGGGTTCTTAGCTATAATGGCTGATAATATGGAAGGATACAAGGATACATGAGGAAGAGGTGACATGATGCAGCTTTTAGCTAGTACCAACTGCCAGACACTTTAATGAGGCCCATATTATTAGACCTCCTGATGCATCCAATCAGCTGCATGAGGAGAAATGAAAAGGGACAACAAAGAACCAGGTCACAGATCGTAAAAAATAATAGACTATGGTTGTTTTAAGGTATCAAGTTTTCTAATCCTTTATGTGATAATAATCAAAACTTACTTCTTCCTAAATGCTAAGAAATATTCTAAAAGTCTTATATATATTACTTATTTTTCACAATAACTCTCAAAAGAAGTACTATATTTTAGTCCCCATTTTAAACATGAGAAAAGAAGACATGACGAGGCTATAATGTGCCAAAAATCCTCAAATTATAAAGTGACAGAACCTGGATTCAAACCCAGTAAGTGTATCTCTAGATCTCTCTCTAAACCCCTAACATTCTATTTCTATAGTCATTTTACTTTTCTTTTCAAATTCTCATTTGGAAATCATATTGAAAAAAGTGAAAAAAATTAGCATCGTTAATGAATATTCAAAAAATTGTTACTATTCCTTCAAAGTCATCAAACTTAAACTTGGTTACATTCTGTTATAAATTTATTACAATTATAGATAGATATTTTCTAAAAAGTTAAAATGTACTTTTGTCTATATAACAATAGAAAAATACATCCAAATGCACTTATCAGAGTTTGATGATATTTAATTACCACATTTAGTAAACAGGATATCCCTATATTAACATTAACATCTTTTTGGCTTTGATCAGACTATGCATTCTGTTATAGTTGTTCCACTATTACAAGTAAAAATATAATAATTGTGACCAGTAATTGAGGGCTTACTTATATGCCAAATCTTTGCTAAACACTTCATGATATAATGCTTCATTGAGCCCTCAGAACAAACCAAGGAGGTAAAGAAAATGACTTTTCCTTTTAACTTATGAGAAAACTAGGGTTAAAATAAATTATATAAGTTGCCCAAGGTTAAAATGCCTTCTAATCTGACTCCAGCTTCTGTAGAATCACCCACTGTCCATATTGCAGTATCTAATTTTTGTCTCAGGTTTTTTCCTGTCTAATGAAAATAAGAGCTTTAATTTATGAACACTTCTCTTTCAATGTCTTGTGTAGAACAATTTATCTACACCATTACTTATTCCTATAGATATCCAAGAAAGTAGTTGTTAAAAGGAAGGAACCAAGATTTTGAACAGTTATGTAACTTACCTAAGACTAAATTGCTAGCAGGTAATAGGACTGATATCAACTGTATTACACGTTAGCTCTTTAGTCTTAGGTCAATTACACAACGATGTTCAAAGTGGTATATCATTCTTTTTTTAAAAGATTTTATTTATTTATTTGAGAGAGAGTGAGAGAGAGAGAAAGAGAGAGAGCACCAGTGGAGGGGGGGTGCAAAGGGAGAGGGAGAAGCAGACTCCACATTGAGCAGGGAACTCCACGTGGGACTCAATCCCAGGACCCTAGGATCATGACCTGAGCCAGAGGCAGACACTTAACTGACTGAGCCACCCTGGCGCGCTGATATAGAATTCTTTTAATAATCAGATGTAATGTTACTTTAAAGTTACCTCATTCATAGCCAAATACATCAAATTTTAGTCTACCTTTTCACCTTTTTTCCCTGAAAAAAAATTTTTGATGATTCTGTTCCTTTTTTTTATATTCAAGGCCAATTCATACATATTTAGCAAATAAGCATTTCACAACAAGAATCTCATCTCCTTTCCTTTTATCATTACTTACACTGAGGCACATGATGTAAATACTCAGTAATTACTTTATAAATTATTTTAGTCAGCTTTGTATTATGGTCAATTTTTAATGTTTTGGCTACCCCGTTTGTAAAGATATTCGTGGCAAGAATTGTGTCTTATGTGTCTATTACATGTTGTGCTTAAGGCAAATTTTACACATAAATATCAAATGCACGTATGCTCAACTAAAACTAACTGAAATTGTTGGGAGTTAATTGAAAGATTACAAAGGGTTAGAAAAAAGGATTAAAATTGGCCAACATCTCAAAACTGCCAACAGATTAGTCTCAACCAAAACTGGGAAAGCAATGATATATTGTACTATACGCAATTGTCACACATATTGTTTATTTAAATCTGAGTCTTAAAAGCAGTTTAGCTTAAGTAAAAACAAATCCTCCTGACATGCCTTTGAGCATTTTGAGGTTTAATGATGCCTAGCACAGCAGTGTAATTAACAGTACCCGTGATATAAAACAATGCTATGTTTTCTAGTGCTATAAACAGAAGGCTTATGCCAGATTGCTTGTTAAGGTACACACGGTATCAAAGTACACCAGATGAAACAATCCCCCAGTAACCACATAATGAGGTAAAGACATCTGTAACATAATTCTAGAACTTTGAATGTGAAGATTTAAAGTCTTTGTAATGGTACAGATGGAATTATTACCATCCCCATGGACACTGTGACTAGAAATAGATCAGCCCCCAGTCATAATAGACCACTAAGAGATAAATTGTGTTTGCCTTCAACAACAAGAAAAAATAACGTCCCCAAGGTTAATGGTAAATCTTAACTGCAAATGAGTATCACAATCTCAAAGTGAAATACGAAGATTTTTACAGCACACAGTACACATTGAGAGACATCAAAATGATTATAAAACACCAATTTGATGAATAATTTTTATTGAAGTGTAATTGACATACAGCATCCTATTAGTTTCAGGTGTACCTCATAGTGATTCTGTATTTTTACATACTATGAGATGATCCCCATGATAAGATTAGTTAGCATCCGTCACTACAAAAGTTATTACAATATTATTGACTATGTTCCCTATGCTATACATTATATCCCCATGACTTATTTATTTTATAACCAGAAGTCTGTGCCTCTTAATTCATTCTCTTCACCTCTTTAGCCCACCCTCCAACCCCTCCTCCCTCTGGTAACCAACAATTTGTTCCCTGTATCTATAAGTCTGATTCTGTTTTGTTTGTTCACTTGTCGCTTTGTTTTGTTTTGTTTTAGATTCCACATATAAGTGACATCATATGGTATTTGTCTTTCTCTGACTTATTTAATAAGCATAATACTCACTAGGTCCATCCATGTTGTTGCAAATTCATTCTTTTTTACAGCTGTGTAATAGTTCATTATAGATATAGATGCAGATATAGATATATGCTACATCTTCTTTATCCATTTATCTATCAGTGGATACTTAGGTTACTTCCATTTTTGGCTGTTGTAAAAAATGCCACAATGAGCATAGGGGTGCATATATCTCTTCAAATTAATGTCTGTGTCTTCTTCAGATAAATATCCAGATGCATTTCCATAGTGCCTGCAGCACTTTACCTTCCCACCTATGCGACCGTGGACAAGGAAGTATACAAAAGTGGCCAAGTAGGAACTCCATCTAGAAAAGGACAGGACTAATGAGACAGGAAAAAGTGGTAAATTTTCATTAATTAGAGATTCTGAAGAAGTCAAAATATTGTTGGAGTGTGAATACTGGAAAGAGATGAAGTGCAAAGTACTTGGAAAGATAAGCGTTGATTAAAGTGGGATGTTTGAAATTGAGACTGATGATATTACAGCTCTTGATAATCCCTAAGCCCAGAATATAATAACAGGAGATCCTGACTAAGTCACTTGGAGTAATAAGCTATTGTTAGTAAAGAAATTTAAGAGTGATCATGGATGTCAATGCCCTCCAGCCTAAGACCCATAGAAACATACTAATAGTTGACCAAGTTGGAATTTATTCATTGTGATGAGATAGAACACACACCATGGGAAAACGTGGGGCATTTCATTAAGATGATGGTAGAAAGGGCTTAGTAATGTCTGAGGTTTGGTTGGATGACTTTAGGGAGGGTTTGTGTAGCAAGACTTTGCTCTGGGTTGGATGCTATCATGAAATAGAGATAATTCCATGATTGAATATTTTACTATAGCTTACTAGTCCAGGGATAAAGCTATCGTTGGTAAAGAAGGAACAGCTCCTCATATTAGTCAAGACAGATGTTTGGTCATTTTTTGTGGTTTGGAAAATATATATATTTTTTACTGTAATCAGACATAATTCTGGTGTAGACTTGATTTTTTTCTCGATTTACTTGATCACAGATTGGCCTTGTCTGTTCTTCATACTTACAGTCAAAAGGAGAACACCAAAGCCTAGCTGTGAGGGTCAAGCAGCTTCTATCAATAGCAAAGCACAGCCAAAAATAAGTAGCAGACTAGCTCCTGGATGACACAGACTGCCTTTCTCTTTCTCTGTGCGTTGTATGAATGGATGTGCCTTAAAATAATTACTAAAGTCATTATGAAGAGAAACAGAATGAGCTAGTTTAAATCCCTAAAAGAGTAAGAATGAAAAGAAGCTTGATCTACTGATGCCAAAGGAAAAAAAAAAAATGAGTGCTTTGGGTGGTGCAGTTTGATGGCATATGCTTCACAAAAGCTGAGCTTTTTTGAGAAAGGACTTAGGAAAAATAAACTGGAAGTAGCAATGAAAAGCAAAAAGGACAATATCTTCACCTCTAGAACTTATGTAGAGTATGAAAGAGAGAGAAATAGACCAATTACTCAAGAGAGATAAATGATGACTTCAGGATCTTAACAGATTTAATTTCACAAAGAAGTTGAAGGCAATTGTGGCAGATAATGTTTGGTGGCTAACCCAGCAGTCATTCCCATCTGTCTTTTCATTTGCTCTCTCCCCATAATTAAAACACTATCCCTTATGAAAACTACTAGAGGCCACGTGACCTAGCTTGGACCAGTAAGACATAAGGATGAATCATTGGAAAGCTTTTGTTTTCCTGTTCAAATA
The DNA here is from genome assembly GCF_002007445.2 of Ailuropoda melanoleuca. Taxonomy (NCBI): domain Eukaryota; kingdom Metazoa; phylum Chordata; class Mammalia; order Carnivora; family Ursidae; genus Ailuropoda; species Ailuropoda melanoleuca. Next base: position 121,302,989 of record NC_048222.1, read on the forward strand.
GGCAGACACATACTCCTTACTACCTTCAGAAAGAACCAGAGGCTTTCAGTTACATCAGCCATCCTCCATTTAAGAGGTAAGGCAAAAACATGAGGACAGAAAACCAGTATGCTGAGAATGGCAGAGAAGAAGTACTGAAACTTAGCCAATGGTAGCGGCTGTCCCTATGTGGACCTCAGGTTATGTCCATAGGGAAATATGACCAAAAAAGAAAAAAAGAAAAATATGACCATATTGTCAAGCCACTTCACCAGGAATACACTATTTACAGATAAAACCAATCAAATGTAACTGAACCAAAAATATTCTGAAAAAAATTGAAAACTATTAGGTCAGACCGAAAACTCTAGGTGGTACAACAGAAACTCTTGTTTGGTGGCTACTGAGTCAGATGAGACAGATGGAGAATAGTCCCAGTGATGATGTATAACCTGGAAGGCTTTACCTACTGGTGTACCTAAGTGACTAATTGGTTCAGGAAAGCTCTCAATTCTAAAAATAATCTATTTTGGAGAAATGGTTAGTTAGGCAGCTTTTAGTGTACTGTGAGGAAGACAATGACCTGGTGGATGGGTGGTATGGATATAAAATGGGAAAAGAGATTTACCCAAGGTAAGGGGAGCTCTGGGCATCTCAGTCAAGAGCTAATTTCAGCCTCTGCCTAAATCTTTCTTTTTTTCTTTTCTTTTCTTTTCTTTTCTTTTCTTTTCTTTTCTTTTCTTTTCTTTTCTTTTCTTTTTTTCTTTTCTTCTCTTCTCTTCTCTTTTCTTTCTTTTCTTTTCTTTTCTTTTTTTTTCTTTTCTTTCTTTTCTTTTCTTATTTTGTTTCCTTCTTCTTTTTTTCTTTTCTTTTTTTCTTTTCTTCTCTTCTCTTCTCTTTTCTTTCTTTTCTTTTCTTTTCTTTTTTTTTCTTTTCTTTCTTTTCTTTTCTTATTTTGTTTCCTTCTTCTTTTTTTTTTTTCCTAGATGAAGAGCCAAAGGGTCCTCTAGACACCAGAGACTAACTTAAATTTTAAGCAATTTTGTCAATTTCTATACAAGCTTGTATACAAGATGATTTTCTGTCAGGCATGATAATCTGGGTAATTAATTGTATGCCCACAGAATGTCAGGTATTGTTACTCTCTTTGCATTTTGTGTCCTAATCTTAAAATCTATAAAGCAAATTTGTGAATTTAGAGAGAAAAACTGTACTCTCTACTACTGTCTCATATACCTATAACTTTGGTATAGAGGAATCTGAACCAGACTCCTTCAATTCACTTCATGTTGAAGTGAATAACTACATTTTCTGAGGGATTCTCTGAGGGAAAGGATTACATCTGTGTAAACTTTTTAGATTTTATTTTGGACTGATTGACACCCTAAGAACTACAGCTCAATAAAAGCAAAGAATAACTATCATGCTGCGCACTAAGCTTTTTCTGATTTATTATCAGTGTAGATAACCATTTTCATTTTCTTATATGATTATTTGATTATTAATTATAATGAAGCTTTAATAAAAACTCAATTTTCTAAAATAATTTTCTTTCTAACAATCTGACAGTTAATTAAAGGTCTTATAATGTTTACGGAGTTATTTTTCTTTGTTCCTTCCTTAATTCATCCCTGAAATTCTCCCTAATTGCTTTCTTACTGCTTTCATTCTTACCACTCTTTAATCTCTCCTCTCTTTCTTTCTCTACTTCTCCCTATTCTCCTTCCTTTATAGTCTTTTATTCCCTTCTTTCCCAACTTCAAAAAAATTGAGACATCTTTGAAATATAATACTGTACTGAAAATATAAAACTGTTGTATAATGCAGCATAATGATTCAATATCTGTATATTTTGTGAAATGATCACCACAAGAAGTCTCGTTAACACCCATCTCTATACATAGTTACAAATTTCTTTCTTGGGATGAGAGCTTTTAAGATGTGTTCTCTTAGCAACTGTCAAATATGCAATACAGTGCTGCTAACTACAGCAGCATGCTGTAAGGTATATTCGTAGGACTTATGTATCTTATAACTGGACATTTGTACCTTTTGACACTTCCCCCATTTTGCCCACTCCCCAACCCTGACTCTGGCAACCACCACCCTATTCTCTGTATCTATGAGCTATCAGCATCCTGATTTCTAAAAAGAATTTATGGTAGTTTCGAGTGTGTTGTTTCATGTTTGTTCAAAGACATAAAATAACTACCCTCCAAATTTCATGTGTGAAATGATTACAAATTAATCTTTATTTGTGTTTTAAATTTTAAGTATATGCAGAGAGAAATAGATATCATTGACATAATTGCTTTAGAACTCTAGGAACTAACCATACAATTTACCCTACAATGTTAATGCTCAGATAACTACTTATCATTTGTATTTTATTTAGTGATCTCCTGTAAGTTGTTGCTAACTTTATAATCTTAGGACAATAACACACTAGCCTTAAAACCAACATATTTATTTTCATAGGCAAAACTTTTGAGAAAGTTAAAAGATGCTCAAATTTTTAAGTTTTGTGAAAGAATGCCAAATTCTTTTCAACAAAGGCTAATTGAATTGACTGTCACATAAACAAAATATAAATATAACCATTTCTCTATGCCTTCAACAGTCTTGGAGCTTATAAAATTTTGTTTATTGACAATATGATAGTTATAACATTTTATCTTATTGTATTAATTATCACTCCTCTGACTTCCAGCAGAGCTAAGAAAATTTTATACATGTACTACTACACTAAAATTCCTTTTCTGTGAAATGTGTGTTTGTATTTTTGTATATTGATTTATTGTGCTTGTTTTGCTTGTCTTGCTTGTCTTGAGCTTATGAATTATTAGCATCTCTGTGCATATTTTTAAATCACATTTTGGTAATATTTCTACAAGCTTGTCACACATATTTTCATTTTGTTGATTCTCTTTGTAAACTGTGACCAAACAGATGTTTTTTACAAACTTCTATGCTGCAAAATGTGTTAACTTTATCATTGTGACTGGTTTCCCCAACACTAAATATAGATGTAGATTAGATTTTACCATTGTCTCAATCCTTTTATTTTTTTAAAGATTTTTTTTATTTATTTGTCCAAGAAGAGATAAAGAGCACAAGCAGGGTGAGCTGCAGGCAGAGGGAGAAGCAGGCTCCCCGCTGAGCAGGGAGCCATGCAGGACTCGATTCCAGGACCCTGGGTCAGGATTTGAACCAAAGGCAGATGCTTAACCAGCTGAGCCATCCGGGCGTCCCTTGATCCTTTTATTTTTAATATTTAAAGGTAACATACTGATTAATGATGTGGATTTAGAATCTGCATACCTCAACTCAAATTTCAACTCCATCACTTAACAACTGTATAACACCAGGCAAGATACTAATCTGTTTGTGAAGATAATAATATGAAGATAATACTCCCATGTCATGAAGCAGCTGGGAAAAATAAATATGTTAAAGGAGTCTAGGGCAATGATCTGTATACAGTAAAAACTCTTTATATGTGTTAGCCATTATTTAATTTATCAATAACTTATTTATCCATAATATTTTATCTTTATTTTGCCAAAAACAGTATCCAAAAACATATTACATATTTAAATACTTAACTGATTGCTATTAAAATCACAGATGTGATAGAAACATTTCATACAGTATTATTAAAAATTTTGACTTAGGAAAAGTGGTATTAACATTTAAAATATCTAGTAAAATAGTCTTTATAGGAATACCTTGTTTTCTTACATTTCTCAGATATTGTGTTTTTTATAAACTGAAGACTTGTGGCAACCCAAGGTCAAGTCTATTGGTGCCATTTTTCCAACAGCATTTGCTCATTTCATGTCTCTGTGTCCTTTTGTTAATTCTTGCAATATGTCAAATTTTTCATTATTTTTATATTTGTTATGTTGACCTGTCAGTGATATGTTTCTCTGAAAGCTCATAGAGAGCAATTTTAACTAAAATATTTTTAATTAATGTATGTGGATTGTTCTTTTTAAACATAACATTTTACAAGCTTAATAGACTACAGTATTGTGCAAACATAACTTTTATATGCACTGGAAAAGAAAAAAAAATCAGGTATGCAGGTATTCTGAATCAATATAATTTATTATAAAATAAAAACTGTTAAACATTATATATAAGATGAATATTTTAAAGGTTTATTAATATAAATTTCATGTATATATAACTTACTTTTTACAGTTGACCCTAGAACAACATGGGTTTGAACTGCATGGGCCTTATGATTTTATTGAAAGCATTTTCTGTAGGTTACTTTATTGTAAGAATACAGTATATAATACATACAAGACACAAAATATTTATTAACTGACTGTTTAGGCTATGGGTAAGGTTTATGATCAATAGTAGGCTACTAGTCGTTAAGTTTTGGGGGAGCCAAGAATTATGTGGGGATTTTTAACCATGAAGGGGGTCAGTATACCTAATCACCATGTTGTTCAAGAGTCAACTGTATTATCAAAAATTCATCTCATGGGGAAAATCCAAATATATTACTACTTTGCTAAGATTGGCCAAGCCTGCAATCTCACCAGAAGCTTGAGCTCCTTTTCAGAGCTCATTAAAACTCTTGGCAGAATTTAGTATCTTGAGGTTATAGAACTGAGGTCACAGTTTTTTGGCCAGCTCTCAATCTGGGACTATTCTCAGCTACTAGAAGCTGCCCACAGATCCTGTCCTGCATGCCTCTCCACAAAAGGGTAATTTGCTTCTTCAAGGTCAACAAGAGATATCTTCAAATCTCTGTGCCTTTTTTGATCTCTGTCCCTAGATATTCCTCTGAAGGACTCAGCAGATTAATCAAATTATAAGTACTATATAGGGCTTCTATCCAAGGGTGTGGGGTCATCTTAAAATTCTGCCTATGGTATTCATTTATTCCCATCATCTGGAATATGTTGAATAACTTTGGCTTATCTCTTTCAACTGTATTGTCAAAATGATTGTCATAAAATTATGCTGTTCCAATTATTCTTAGTTTTTCTGAATTTTGTTAAATTCCACAAATAATCTACTTATGTCCTCTTTTAAATTTCCAGCATCATTTATTTCTTTTACTTTTTGACATTGTGTTCAGTTTTGCCAGAGATACATTTATTTGCCTTTTCAAAGTACCAGAACTTACAGTTGTGGATTCTTGTTATTCAGTCCTCACTATTAAGAATCATAAATGCCTTTTGGAATTTTTCATTTCATCTTCCCAATTTTTTGTTTTTCCTATTTTAGTTCATCACCATGCCACACTTTGGGTTGATTTTGTCAGGAGTTCAGCCAAACTGGAAACAAAAAGCTGAGCTCCCACATATCAGAGCTACCAGTTAAAGCAAACTCCAAGTGACAGTAACAGCGTAGCTGTGAACCAGTGACCGCAATAGTTTAAGCAAGAGGTTAAACCAGAGAAAGACCTGCCTCCTTCCGGTTTTATTTTCTCCCATGGCACAGCATCCCAGTCAAAGGTCAGGTGGATCAGCATAGATGTGAGTCATCTCATGGCCAAGGAACCCTAAACTAAAGTCTTACAGACCAGGGGGTGAGGAGAAAGAGCAGGCCAAGGGGAATGGAAAGAAAACTGAGAGTGAAAAGAACTGAGTTCTAAGTGGGATTGGGACAAACTGTCTTCAAGGTGTCTCCTCTGCCCCACTTAAGAAGGCCTTTGCAAAAGCTCACACAAGGCCCCAGGAAAGAGACTGAGGAATGACAGTGTCTGGACTAGAAATGCACATGTGTGTCAGAACATGGCAGCAAAGAGGGACCTTCGTCCTTGACTGCAATTCACTCAGAGACAGCAGTGCGCCGGCCATGCTCCACCCTGGGTGTGGGGCAGACCGCTGTCCTCTGTAAGGCCCCTGAGTTAGGCCTTTGTAATTGCCTCTGGTTGGGCCTGACAAATCGCACATAGGTTTTCGGCCAAGAGACGGATTTTATCTTGTCTATTTATGGCATAGGAAAATTTTTTTTCTATAGAAGTTTACAGGTAATATGAAACATATGTAATATATTTGTACATTCTTTGATGACATATACTTTGTTGTATTGTGTATGTTTTAAGACATATCCTGAAAAGTTAAAAATTAAGCAGTGCTGCTGCTTTCTTCTTCTTCTAACCCTGCCCCAATTTCCAATACATATCACACATGTGCCCTTGAGTGGTGAAGATTTTCTTGCCAGCACACGGAAAATGACTCGCGACTTCTGGGTCAAGGTAATGTAAAGAGTCAACTCTGAATCATTCTGCCTTAAAACAGATATGTTGAATGATAGAATATAAAAAAGAAAAAAACAACAACAAAAGACAGGATAAGCTCAAATACAGGATATTTATATATGTAAACTAGATTATATAACTGAAGAACAAAATACTTAGCAGAGCTAAAAACTGAAGGCTTCCTGGGATTCAATTGAACAAGGTAGTGAAAGGTAGAAGATTTGTTCCTAAGAGAAAAGGAGATTTAGCCTTTTCTTAAATTGAAATATATTTGACATATAACATTGTGCAAATTTAATGTGTATAATGTGTTAATTTGATATTTTCGTATATTGTACAATGATTGACACCGTAGCAATAATTAGCACCTATCACATTACATAATTACCATTCCTTCTTAGTGGTTAGAATAATTAAGTTCTAGTCTCTCAGCAAGTTTGATGATTATAATAACTGTTGTTGTCTATATTCACTATATTGTGCATTAGATCTCTAGTGCTTCCAGGTATAGACCAAAGAGTAATGAAAATAAGAATATCTAGGAGATATCTCTACCCTTGCATTTACTGTACCAATGTTCACAGCAGCCAAAACAAAGAAGAAACCTGAGTGCCCATAGACAGATAAATCGATAAAGAAGATATGCCATTTGTAACAATGTGGACCTTGAGAATTTATGCTAAGTAAGAGAAGTCAGAAAGACAAAGACTGCATGATCTCACTTCCATGTAAAATCTAAAAAAGCCAAATTCATAAAAACAGAATAAAATGGTGGTTACTAGGGGATAGAGGGTGGAGGGATAGGGCAGGTATTGTTTAAGGGTACCAACTTGTCACAGGTAGTAAATAAGCTCCAGAGATGTAGTTCAAACTGCAGTCTGAAGCCAGGGCTGGGGAGACCCCTATTCTTCAGAGTATCTATAGTTACTAAACAGTGTTTTAACATAGAAAGAATTGTTAACTCTGTATAGTATATATAACCTCTCCTTGGGTTTAAGATAAAAGAACACAAGGCTTCTAAGTCATCCTCTGGAATTTTTTTTTTAAAACAATGATGTACTTAAGAATCAGTTGATGAATTTCTCTATAAACAGATTATTATCCCATCCACCCCTGTATCGTCTGATCCGTGGGAATGAATGGACATTGAAAGCCTTGGAATTTTCATCTCTAATTATCAACCTAATTTTTCTGGTGTTTAAGTCCTCAGGGGACACTTTTTGAAAAAATTCCCAGCTCCCAAGCTTGACAAATATTTTGTAATTTAAAGTCCTAACCTCCTTGATTAACCCAAAAGAGAGGGTCACTGTTTTACCCTTCCCAGTTCTTGATGGCCACCATGCTTGATAAAAACCCTACTCCGTTTCATGTGATCATTCTTGTTTTTCGAAAAACTCTCAAGTCTGCACTTAAAAAATAAATAAATTTAGCTTATTACACATGCAAAAACAGTAACACATTTTAAGGTGGACATGACTGTTGTGTGGCAAATACTTGATCATATTCCTTTAGTGAGATAATGTTTGGGGGCTTGTATTGGAGTGTAGGGAAAGCTTTATAGGAAATAGGAAAAAAAGATATAAATTAGGTCAGCCCATTCCTAAGGATTCAACATATTCACAAATGTTTAATTTAATTGCTTCAAAAGTAAACTAATAAAAAGTTAAAATATAAATTTATGTGTTTTAAAAAGCGCAATTAATTAAGTTGAATTTTGTAGTTATAAATTCCTCTAAAATGTACAAAAGTCTTAAGTATATTTTTCTATTTGATTATGTACAGAACATGGAACGTTTAAACCTGCTAAATATAACTAATTTATTTATTACGGTTTTATGTTTTGATTTTCCTCTTCCTTGTTCTTTTACAGAAACTCTGAAGGAGATAAATTTGATTTATAGCAGATTATTGGAGTAAACAGAGATATCATTTATGCATTTCAGCAGTCAAGCATTAAAAGCACACAATACAATAATAATAAGTTGTTCATACCAACTTGCCTCTAAAAATTGAAAAACATAAAGTATCATTTAAGAATTGAAATAATTCCATGTCCTTTGGAATGTATAACTGTCATTATTTACTATGATTTTGAACTATTTTTAGTATTTCAGCTTCCTATTCATCCCTCTCAAAATAAAGTGAAAATTTGAAAGGCACAGAAAACCCAAATGCTTTCATGAATCTTAAAATAAAAACTTAGGAGAAAACATGATTGAGAATAAATAGTAGTCATCTTCTTGTTTGTTTTATTTATTTGTAATATTTGTTAATATTTGTTTTATTTGTTAACATTTTATGCCAATGCTACTATTTTTGAGATTATTCTCTCTTCAAATAACTCCATTTTGATTAAAAAATAAAATTTCTATGTATATCCTTGAAATGGAAATGATTATTGGTTTCACATGGTTCATGTAAACTGGTGGTAGGCAGAATAATATTCTTTCTCCTGGTGTCTATGTCCCAGCTATTGGAACCAGGCTGAAATTTCTGTCATTATAGATTAGTTTGTGTTTTTGAAATTTTATAGACATGAAATCTTACCATAGGCACTCTTTTTTTGTACCGCTTCTTTCATTCAATATAACAATTTTGATTTATTCATGTAGTTGTGTGTAGCAATAGAATTTTTTCAATAATATTTTCATTTATATTGCTGAGGAGTATCCCATTGTATGGGTATGTCACAATTTGTTCATCCATTAACTTTTTCATGGACATTTGGTCTGTGTCCATATTTTGGCTATTACAAAAAATCAATTACTAACACTCATATACAAGTCTTTGCATGGATATACATGCTTTCATTTCTTTCATATAAATACCTAAGAAAGAAATGGCTGGGCTATATGTTAGATGTATATACAAGTTTTTGGTTTTTTTTTTTTTAATAATCTGTCAAAATGATTTCCAAAGTGTTGCACCATTTTACATTCCCAGAAGTAGCATGGGAGTTCAAGTTTCTCAGCATCCTTGCCAACATCGGATTTTTTATTTTTAACTCTGAGTTATCCTAACAATTGTTTAGTAGTAGAATTGTGGTGATTTTAATTTTCGTTAATTAAAATGGTATTAAATATCATTTCATGGTCTCACTTACACACACACACACACAGATACCAAATGATTTATATATATATATATTGTTCGGTAAAATGTATGTCCACATTTTTTGACTCTGCCAATCTATTTGTAAATTGTTTGTTTGGGTTTCTTTTAATGAGTTCTGAGGGTTCTTTATAAATTCTCTATACAAAGCCTTTTTAATGATTTAAAAATACTTTGTCCCAGGGGCACGTGGGTGGCTCAGTCAGTTAAGCATCTGATTCTTGATCTCAGCTCCAATCTTGATCTCATGGTTATGAGTTCAAGCCCGGCTCTGGGGCTTACTTAAAAAAAAAACAAAAAACAAAAAAAAAAACAAAACACCTTTCTCCAAACTTGTAGCGTATGTTTTCGTCCTATCAATAGTGTACTTAAAGGAAAAATTTTCATTTTTATGAAGTCTAATTTATAAACACTTTACTCTCACAGATCATCTTTTTGGTGTTGACACAGGAATTAGGAAATATTTGCTTAAATAGATGTCTTCAGGATTTTTTTTCTTGTATTTTCTTCTAGAAGTTTTATAAATTCTGTTTTACATTTAAGTCTATGATCTATTTGACTTAAAAAAAGAGATTATTGTTTAGGAGTTATTAAACATGTATATTAACTATCAGAGTCAGGGAGTTACTCACCAAAAAGAATTAGTAGAGACAGTACCTGAAGATCACACAGACCACGAGAGTGACAGTTTCTGCCAGACAGAATGGAAAACCCCATGAGTCACAAAAAGGGTTATAGTCCTCAAGGGTCTTGCTTTAATCGTTGGTCATAATTAGTTTAAATGAAATGCTGATCTGGTCTCATTTTATAAACTTTGAAACGAAGTCTTTAAAGAATAATAATATATCCCAGTAATTTATCTGCATGATGAAATAAAGCTAACAAATATTATTAGGGCTACGAAAATATACAGCACCTTAAAAGATAAAATTCTAATTTATGACATTCAATTAAAATTTTAGACATGTAAACAAGTAGGAAAATATAAGTCATATTGAGAAGAAAAAAATTCACCAAAACAAACATAAAACCTACCTATCTAGAGATAAGACTGTATATGTTAAATGGAAACATGAAAAAAATACTCAAAATGAAAGCTTAAAGATAAAAAAAACATAAATTCTGAGATGAAAAAATACAAGATTGAAAACAGATTATGGATTATGGAAGAAATGATTAGTGAACTGGAAGGCATCCTGATACAAACTATCCAAACAGTACAGACCTGATTACCAGCGTCTAATGTCTCCCAAAAACAATGTCAAAACATAGAATATAGATGCCTATCCAGGCCACCCCGGCAAATGAACCATACTCTGCTTTCTTTGACTCCTGGGCTTAGGCAAACGACCTGGGCTTTTGGTAAAACTTAGACCATCATATAAAACAAGCTTCCTTGTGGAGACAAAACACTGATGCAAAAATCAGGTCTGCTGCTTATATGCTCTTTGTTACCCTTGAGGATGCTCTCCAGAAAGAGCCCCCTGCTGACGAAGCCGAGCAAAACCAACCCGTGCGAGCTAAACATGAGACTCAACTGTTTTCCACCCAGAACATGCGGGCATGTGATCAGTTGCCCTCTAGCTCCGTGACAGGGTGGCTTGAGAAAATAGTGACACCATCCTAAATCGAGCCTCCAGACAGGGACTACCACTCTTTCAGAAGAAATCAAAACATCACGACCAGTCTACCCACCTGCCAGATCCTATTCGAGATTAAAAACACTGCCCAACAGGCCAGGGAATTCTTGGCAAATAGATTACATTGGGCCTGTCATTCCATCAGAAGGATTCCATCAGATCCTGACTGTGGCTGGCACTTTGTTCAGGTTTGGCTTAGCCATTCAGTTCTGTTCCTCTGACTCAGGCCACATTACACAGGCTTTGCAAGACCTCATCTGTTTCCTGTTTAGTTTCCTTGAGCACATTGAATCTGGTAATGGCCTCAGATTGGAAGTCAATGCTACATACAAATGGGCTCCATCACGGGCATATGATAGACCCTCCATAAGACCCCCAAGTTGTAAGGTGGTTGAATGTTTTAAAGGACAAATAAATCATAGGCTTAAGTGGTATGGGGTGGGAAGGACAAGATAACCTCAGCCTGGACTATAAATCTCAGGTGAGCAGTTGGGCTTCATTGTAGCAATGGCTTCCCAAATACTTCTAATTTGCTGCTCATGTTTCTTTATATAATTATTGACAGCTAAGTCTCCACGGCAATCCTGCAAGGGCCTTCCATCCCTTCTAACTATTCATGATAACGTAAGTTGATGGGAGACCCAGGATGGCTATAAACAGTAAGTGATGAAAGGTGAGAGGTGATGCAAACCTATTATAAAGTTTCCAGAATCTGTTCTGCCTAATTCTTAAACATGATATGTCTCTGGATAAATTGTATAGAAATATTTTTCTGTAAAAATGCTTTTTCTGTCCTCTTGTACAACTCTTCTGGATGAGAGTCTGGGGGTAAATAGGGAATGATTAAGAAAATATGAAGTTTTGATTATTGAATAAGTTTTAAAACAACGGGGGCGGAGCAGGGGAATCTAGTAGATGGGAAGGTGTAAGGAGGAGGAAGGTATTAATAATCTTTATTTTTCAGAATTACTTCTAAAATCTTTCCACTCATCCTGAAGGAAATCTCCTTGTGATGCTTTTCCAAGCTCCTGTGAGCACTTTGAATTCCAGCTGACTGCTGAGACCAGAATCGCACCTGACAATACTGACTCTGAGACAGCAGGGGGTGGCCTCGGCTCCTGCAGTTTCCACAGAGAACACCTCCAGATGTCATCCACACAACTGAGGCTGATGAACTAAAGTCACGGACAAAAACAGCTGTTTGCAACTGACTGTCTCAGGTAGCCTTTTTGAAACCAAGGACTACCCTAAATTATTCAGGCTGTACCGAAAACCCTGTGGTGCAAGGACATATCAGGGTCCCAATTAATCTGACCGATTAATGTATCCACCAACATTGTGAACACTTTGTGTCCAGCAGGACTGTACGTGCCCTCTGGGATTGTACTTTTATATGTACATGATTATTATGACAGGGCTGCGAAAAGTCCATCCAAAAGTACAATCCTTGAGGGTACACCAAACAGGGCAGCCTCTGCTTTGTGGCGGGTCCTGAAAGATCAAGACTGACGGAGCTAAGGAGTTGGACTTCAGGCCTAAATCCTGTGATCAGGCTGCGGGGTCATCAGCAAATTAGAAAAGCTGTAATAGCAGGTCTCATGAGGGATAGCTGCCCTCCCACACCAGACTCGGTGCACAGCCAGCACATGAGAGCTTTCTGGAGAATTGTAGTCAAGGACTCGGGCACCCACAGGACCAGCTGTGCTCATGGGCACATCTACCTTCCTAGCCCGGGGGCTTCCTTTGGCAGCCCTCCTGACTTGGGGCCATTTTCAAGCACCTCAGCTGAGACCTCCTTAGTAGGTGTTAAGGGTTGGGCGTGATTAAGGCACTTCTCTCCATTCTGACAGTGCGTTTCCACTCCTGGCCCTTCTTCCTCTCCCTCCTCAAGCCACATCCCTGGTCCCTAAACCCACAGGAACCTTTTGTTCAGGACTCCTCAGCAGTGAGATGATTCCATTCCCTTCTGGGCTGCACATCATCTGACCGGGCTTTGCCTAGTACCATTACATGGGAAGAAAATAGGATAAGCAAGCCTCTTTGTTCTAAGATGTCAGGACTGAGGGTGTGTATTAGTAAAGTACACTTATATATGCACATTATTATTGCCAGATAATTAAATTAGAATCAATTATAAAAAGAAAACTTGAAAAATACATAAACATACACATACACATAGATTTAACACACATTTTAAACAATCTCATTGTATGGAATACAATCTCATTGTATGGAATACAAATATTTTGAACTGTTAGGGATACATATATGTATACGTGTGCATGGATAGATATAGATATGATATACATATCATTCACTGAAACTTTAATTAAAAGGAACATTTAGAGTTTAAATGGCATAAAGAAAACTAAAATGGTTCACTAAATGAGCTAAAATTTAGTTTAAGAAGTTAGGAAAAAGAATAGCATAATAAAACCAAAAATAGTACAACAATGGAAATAATAACAAGAGCTGAAAATCATCCCAAAATAATTACATGAGAGAAGAGGAAGCAAATTAAAAAGTGGTTTCTAAAAAATTAATTAAGTCAGCAAATCTTTGTCAAAATTAATAAGCAGAAAAACAAGATAGAAGGCTGAAATAACAATATTAAGAATTGTGGAATAAAGTAGCCATGAAAGCTGCAGCGATTAAACTGTAAGATGATAATATTTCTAAAAACCTTTATTACGATAAACTTGGCATTTTAAAGGAGATCAGATATCATAGTTTACTTATTATTATATGTACATGTGCATACAATTATAACTTACACATACTCTAAAAGAAATAGATTACACGACTATTAGTATATCTTTAATGCAAATTAAAATCTTCACACTAAGAAAATATAAGCTGAAATGCTAAAAAGATTATTTTAAATAAATACGTATACCAATCTCAAATAAATTCCTGCAGTAGTTAACACCTTAACAATACAAACAACTCCAAACACATTTGAAATTAATTTCTTTGATGACAAAGCCAGCCAAAGATGAAATGTGGAAAGACAGAGGGCAATCTCATCCACAGATACAGATGCTAGAGTTCTATCTACTTAAAATACTAGCCAACTGATTATGGAAATGCATAAAAAAAGACAAGGCATAAGAGATTGGTGGTTGCCAGAGGCAAGGGCTGGGAGGTAGGAGAAATGGATGAAGAGGGTTAAAAGGTGAATAAAAAACAAATAAAAAGAAGAAAAAAGAGATAACATACCATGATCAGGTCCTAAAAGTAACAGTGTGCCACAGCATTCCCCTACTCCATCCTACCCCCATCAAGGGAAAATGGGGAATATCTGCAGATGCTATTCTAAGGTTGCTAAAGGGAGATCCACGTTCATATTCCAGCCCTAAATGTTTTAGGAGAATCAGCACAAGGCAAATGTCACATTCTTTTTTCAATAATTATTCAACATCCTTAAAAAGATTCTTCCACTTAAATACACCCAAATCACATTCATCGATCAATCACTAAATAATACCCTGGATATTTGTCCTGACTGGGATGATCCCCTAACTTGAGTCATTGAAACAAAATACAGCTTACATCTTACTATTATCTAATTAAATTTACATGTTCAATTAATTTAATTAATTCTACAATCATGCAATTATTACCTTAACACCATATATGTTAAACTAATTATATATTCCTTTTGTACTTTGATTTAAAACGAATATATTTTAATTACAATTTTAAACAGAGAGTCCAGAGAACACCCGTGCTTACATTACATACTGCCAATGCTGTGCGTAATATTTCCTATCATGGCTGAGCTGCATCTTCACCTCTTATTCGTTTCTGTTTCCTTAGCTTTGACCCAGATCTCCCCACTTTTCCACACAGTCACATCAATGTGCCTCAAGGCCTCACAGTCCCTCAAGATGCCACAGAGTATTTGGCATATGTCCCTACCACATCAGGACCCCTGGAATGTACGTATTTTACCGCTTAACCTTAAAGAAAATTCTCTTACATTACTTCTTAATTTTCTCATGCTTCACCATCCATTGGGTTAGTTGATAAGATTGACTGGCATCTTTCTTATTTCTACTTGTTTTCCTAAACTATTAAGTGCACCTCTGTTGGAGAAAAACAAAACAAAATAAAACAAAAAACAAACAAAAAACTACAGCATTGATACATTGTTATGAACACAAATATCTTTGCCTTTCTAGTATCCACTCATACTTTAAAGGTTTTTGTGTGTGGTGTACTTTATTTGTTGTTTTTCCATTTTCCACCAGCATCCTTGAGGAGTTCAACATCAACGTGGACAAAAAAATAAAATGTTGGATTTTTACATCATATGACATTTTCTTCCACATAACTCAACTACTTGCACCCAAATTTGTACCTGAATTCTTGTCAAACCAAAACAATGATAAACTTTGTATTGGAAACTGAGGTAAACCTGATTATTTACAATTATTTGAGGTATTTTCATAGTAACCATTCAGTGGTAAGCAGTATGTGAAGGTTATCAGTCAACCTACTACCAGCTGGTATAGTATAGCAAAAGCAAGTCTTGGATGAATTCTGCATTACCAGGAAATGTTATTGCCATTTAGGCACAAAAATAATTTTTACATGATTCTGGAAGCTCAATGAATTCCCAGTGTGGTGTCCTTCTATGCTCTCCAATAATACTTTGAAGAGTTCACACAAGTCACATGCAACAATATTCTAGCAAAAGAATTAAGTGAACCTTCTCATCCATACCAGGCAACACAGAAATCCATAGAATTAAAGGCCTAAGGACCGATTTCTATAGTGTCTCTAGTTGCCTATAATTTGTATAAGCATGGAAGTGCCTTTATGATATTTTTAGTGGTCTGCTCGTGTTGATGATTGTTCATCTCACAAGTTAGAAAACCTTACAGATATCCATTACACTAATAAATCCTTGGTATAGACAGCCTTAAGTATAACTAAAATATTTTCAGTAGTTATATCTTGAGAGTAAAATTTCATTTTAGTTTTGACATATTAAATAACCACATAGGAAGTGTTTATATCAGATTATGTAAATTCAAATATTAGTTAAAAGGCAAAACATGAGCCCTAAGAATTCAGACTTCAATAGATAGACTGATTGAAGTGCTGGGTACTAGTGACAGTAGAGACATAACTGTGCAGGAATTTTTATTAGGGATTATTATTATACATTAGGGCATGGACTGAGTGGTTTCTTCCAATCTCATTATTTTTCTGTAAGTAGGGTTGCCCTATAATTCATAATATAAACCTAGGTAATTTTGAAAGAATAACTAAGCAATCTCAGAGGACAACATGCTTGGCAGTATCCCAAGCACCCTGGGATAGGAGGTCATTCTATTACTTAGAGTGAGTAATTTTATAGAACACGGAGTTTCTCAAAAACACGGTGTGTGTTATAGTAGGCATTTTTCTTTTTTTTTCTGCATTTTTTAATGTTTTTTTATTATATTATGTTAGTCACCATACAGTACATCCCTGGTTTCTGATATAAAGTTCAATGATTCATTAGTTGCATATAACACCCAGTGCACCATGCAATACGTGCCCTCCTTACTACCCATCACCAGCCTATCCCATTCCCCCACCCCCTCCCCTCTGAAGCCCTCAGTTTATTTCTCAGAGTCCATAGTCTCTCATGCTATAGTAGACATTTTTCTACAAGCTATCACCAACACACTGGCAAGTTATCCTACTGGAATGGAGTCTGCTTGCTGACCTCAAAAATCTCTTTTCTTCTCCCTGGAAATAAAGATAAACTAAGCTTCCAAACTTCGTTTAGTCATGGTAATGTGGTTGATCTCTAGTCAATGAAATGCAAACAAAAATAATGTGTGTTGCTGTCATTTTCCCTCTTCTGGCTGATTCTGGCAGCAGAATAATGATCCAGCAGTCTGGAATGGCCTTATATTGAAGATGGCAGAGGTCCTCAGCTTTGACGTGTGAATGACTGTGGAAATATACTTTTGTCTGCCCACCAACTACCCTGAACTGTTACATGAGTAATAAACACTCTTCTATTATGTGAACCATTGTGCACTAGAGTCTTTCAATCATGGTAGCCCTGCATTCTGTGACTTATCAACCTTCTGTTTTGAATCTCAACCATTTGCCTATATGTAAGGTTTCATACACCAGGCTCCAAGGACACTTAGTTTTCATTGTGTCTCTACATGTCTTTGTTATTACCACTGTTATCATAATCTCTGTATAGGAAAAAATAGTCTTCTAATTTTACTGAGGTTTGTTTTATTTCTGGCATTGAATCTTATGCCACACTTGCCTCACTGTGTGGCAGTACAGAAATCACCAAATCCCACAAACCTGGACTTCTTTACCCTTCAGATTGCAAAACAGTGGGATAACAAATGCATGGTGTTGGTGAAGTTGGAAAGATATTTTTGATACAGTAGTCAGAGTAAGTTTCTTTGATGGGCTGATATTTGAATCGATCATTGAATCATATGAAATAACAAGCCATGCAAAGCTGGCAGAAAGAGTTTTACATGACTTTGTTAATACCACAAAACTCAATTCCTTGCAACTTCTACAGGAAGCCAAGAACACTCAGGGAACAGATCCAATCCTAAAGATTTAGAGTTGTGGGAGTAGCAAAACTCTATCAGCTATATTGTTTGAGAGGGGGAAAAAAAGGCAGCATTTTATTGGTATTTCATTTAAGTACTGTTATATACAAGTGTTTCTATTACTTCTTATCATCTGCAGTAATACATCTTTAGAAGTATAATTGAATAAAGTGCCACTATCCATATATTCCCTGCCTAGTTAATGACTCTAATACTAATTGAAAAGCTTCTGCAGTGTCATAATTCTATCAATAAATCTATGTATTTATAGCACTACTATCAGCAGAGTTTCTCATTGTTTTGACCTGGTGCCATTTTAGCAACAGGCAATAAGAAAGGGGAGGAATACTGTCTTGCAGAGCAAACCTTCCTGCTGCTTATGCACACATATTTTTCAGGTCTAGAAAAATAGTCCTTTTTAAACCTTTTCCTTTAACTTTTGGAAAATTCAATTGTATTGTTCTTAATTTATATAATATTTCTTGATAATCATGTTGTGAGACTATCTGTAAGTCGCCCATGCGAACATTTTATTTTCCTTTTGGTCATTGAACTTCTGTTGTACAATATGATTTTAATTACATTTGGGCGAATTTTTTAAAATNCCATGCGAACATTTTATTTTCCTTTTGGTCATTGAACTTCTGTTGTACAATATGATTTTAATTACATTTGGGAGATTTTTTAAAAAGTGCTTAATAGCAATTTTAACATTGCTAGCCTAAAGCTCTCTCTCCTGTTCACCCTTTTCATCGTTACTAATATGATTTTCATCATTTGTAACCTGCTTTCAACATTAAACTGTAAATCCAGGTAGGGGCAGGGAGAGTTCATGTTTGAAAACTTGGTAGTTTTTATTCTGACATTTAAACAGTTTTTGTTTTGTGTAGCACATATAGGCTTTCTTGCACAATGAAACATGTGTTGCATAGGAGTCACAGAATTCTATTTTGAAGCTGATTCTCCTATTATAGCTTAATATGGTTTGTGGCAGTAAAAACTATGTCTTGCTTACTGAATTTGTATTTGTGTCAAAGAGGGTGTTATACACTGATGATCAAATAATGACCAAAGTTGACATATGATTCCTGTTCTCACAGTGATTAGCCAAGAAAGGAGTGGAAAGGTAGGCAGAATTAGATAATCAATTATACAATGATTATTTCATAACTATTATGTTTAAATTTAGTAAAAATTCGGTATATTTAAAAAAAAAGCAGATGTTTGTGAGAGGAAATATTAGAGAGTCTAAACCTAACTTGGAATATAAGGCAATATGTCCCTTGAAAGTAACTGTAGGTTGAGATCCGATTGATGAGTAAGTGTCAGTAAAATGGGGTAAGCAGAGGAAGCTAGTTAGTAATCCAAGTAACAGAAGAGCATGGTCAATGATGATAAATCAGAAAAACATTTGATGTTTAAAAAATGGAGAAAAGGCTCCTACATCTGGGCTTAACGGATAAAAAGGAAATTGGACCAGAGAAAATGGAGTGGAGTCAGTATCAAATGGACAGATTAGACAGAGTTTATAAGAGAGTAAAATATGTAGATTTTATTGCAAGTGCAATGGGAAGATGCATAGAGGGTTTAAGCACGGTGTGACATGCTTCTGAAGGGGGTGATTCTGACTGCTGACCCAGGAAAGTTCAGAAAGGAGTAATGAGATTGGGAGTGCTGGTTGTGTGGAAGGCTTTGGAAAGCCATGGCAGCCATTGAGACGAAAACCTGACAAAAATTTGAATGCATGTAGCCAAAAGTTGACAGTGTTAAAAAGTTCCTGGATTAGGGATCTATTTTGTACTTAAAATTAGCAAGATTCTGATTGAAGGAGGAGAAAGTTGTAATGTTAACTATGAAGGTGCTGGCAGGGTGAGCGATGATAACAGGCTAATAGGGATTACTCTAACTCCTCTACTAAAAATTCTTTCTCGGGTTTCCAAAGCCACAGCAACAGAGGCATGCTGGGACCATGATTACAGAGCAGGTAGTCCAATGTGGACTGCCATATCTTCCAATTCCAATCCCACTACTCAGAAGACATGAAATCTTAACCTTACCCTGAGTTTCTTTCTCTATAAATTGTGATGATAATTGCATGTCTTTCAGAGTATTGGTTTGTGGATTAAAAGCACAATGTAGAAACATGCATATTTATACAATAATTGACCATTAACAAGTATACAATGAATGTTACTATCAAAATCAACTCTATCACTATATTCTATCACCATAGATTATTAGTCTTTGCTAACGCTGCTCTTCTTTCTGAGATCACCTAGAGGCACTCGGTCCTTTGCACCTAGCACTCCAGGGACACCATCCACCTGTCCTTTTCTCTGGAATCTAATGATCTCTTCCGCCTCAGTGCCTGCTTTATAGGATGCCAGGAATTAATTGTCTTCTGCTCCCTCCCTTCACCTGGTTAATATTTACCCATCTTTTAGGTCTCAACTCAAATGTCAAATTCATCAGAGAATCTACTGAAAGTTCCCTCTCTTATAACCCTCAGAATTTACTAATTTTTACAAATGGTGAAGTATCATTTATTTGTTTATTTGATCAATGCCCAGTATCTCCTACCAGACTGTGAATATATGAAGGCACAGGACATAATGCTTAAAAACTCTCACTCCAGAGCAGTGATTTCAATGTTCACAACAGGATAGAAACGCAATAGTTATTAATTGGATAAATTAATTGCTACTCATCAAATAAATAAATGGAAAAGAATCTTGTTTGGGGATGAGGAGTAAGTTCAGTTTTGGATATACTGAATTTGAGAGGTTTGTGGGCTATTTGAATGGAGATTTTATTTTCCATTCGAAAATTGTATTTACTGATAGCAGGAAAAAAAAAAGCGAAGGATCATAGACTTCCCCTGAGTCAGTGGGCCTAAAGGCTCTCCAAAAACATAGAGGATTTAGTATTACTGAAGTCTTAAATAGTACGGTAGAAATCTTCAGAGAGCAATCACAAGAGACATAAGAAAATGGAGGTAATCACAGTGAACACGAATGTTATCAATCTCTATTAATAGATACATAACCTTTGTTTATTGGGATTGTAAGCACATACTAAGGGAGCAGACATTGTTAAATTCAGGATAATTTAGAATTAATTAGCAAATAGCCTAAAAGTTTCAAATTTATAAAACTAGCATTTTGTATTAAGAATAATTGTGTCTGTTTGCTATATGATACATTTGCAATATTTAATAGAATATGGTATACAAAGTGTTTGCTTGAAAGTGATATTGTGCATTCTTGAAAAAGGTCACGGTCTCCAAAATTAGGTACTGAAATTACTGAGTTAAAATAGTGAGTGAAATTATTGGGAAAATAGAGACATCTATGCAAAAGCTCTGTAATTTTTAACCAGAGCACATAATAATTAATCACCAGAGTATAACAAAAAGCTTTGCTAAATCTCCACTGACATATGCACTCTGAACCAGTTTTTAGGTCCTTTCTGTGGGATTCAAGGTGACAAGCAAGGAGTAGATCCCCACTCCAGACTCAGGGTATAACTTTCTGAGGAGGAAATCCTAGTGCCAGTGCTTGTTTTTTCTTTTTTTTTTTCCTTAAAATTGAACTAAAATATTCCGTGATGCCAGTGAAGCAGCAAAGTTGATAAATATATCTATTTCTGCTGAAGTTTATAACTGAATTACACTGATATCATCACCTGATTATTTATAAACTAATTTTCATTATAGAAACACTTATGATAGCACAGCAGACTATTGGAAACCTATTAGGAAATAGGTTCCAGACATTGATTAGGCTTGGTTCCGTAATCAAGATTTCAGTGTCCTTATTAAATAAATAATGTAGGAGGCATGCAATAGAGAAAGTAGCTATTGAAAAGAATATGGCAAAATATATACGAAAATTAAAAAAAGATGCTCAGGTTAAATTGAAGGGGGAGCACCAGCCTATCCTTCAAGTGAATACATAGTTGACCAAGACAAAGATGAAGTTAAGCAAATTCTTAGTGCAGGGTAGCCGCCTGTAGACTTCAGGAGGCCATGAGACATGAACATCTTGAGTTTCATAACCTACGCTCCTTTCTCCTTCTTCCCTGTGATTCTTTGCATTTTTTTTAATCCTCAGCAAGTATACTTTTATTTTCCATTTCCAGCAATTTACTTTCTCTCCTATTAGAAGTGATCAACTCTCACTCAATCTTTGTATTGGCGACATACCTGTTTGATTTTTGGAACACAAGAAATGCAGCCTCAGTCTTAAGTAGAAACCTTATTGTTTCTTGCTTTTCCTCATTCCCTCTGTCATCATAGGACTAGATTTTATTCTACTCTCAAAATGTTTTCCCCTTTTTGAAATTTTTAATTTAGCAGCTAGTGATTAAAAGATTAGGGGTGAAATCTGTTTCACGTAACTTTCCTAGAATTCTATTGTCTGTCTTAAAAAGTATCACACCATCACACTGATGCATTTTTCCCCCAAAATAATAAATCCAGCTATATCTCAGAAAAGTCTCCCTTGCACAAGCATGAGAATAATGGAACAGATGGCAGTGGGAAGAGAAAAGAGGGCAACATTGCCATATCTCTTGGGGCTATTGTTAATGCATCAGAAATTTCCCAGGAAATACTGTTCTGGCCTTGAAAAAAGCATTCCCTCCTTCCTTCCTTCATTCATTTGGTCGGTCAACACATTTTCTTTTTCTTTCTTTCTTTCTTTCTTTCTTTCTTTCTTTCTTTCTTTCTTTCCTTCTTCCTCTCTTTCTTTTTTTTTCTTTCTTTTTTTTAAGATTTTATTTATTTACTTGTCAGAGAGAGAGAGCGAGAGTGAGAGCACACACAAGCAGGGGGAACAGCAGGCAGAGGCAGAAGCAGGCTCCCCACTGGGCAGAGAGCCTGATTAATGCAGGACTCATCCCACTGGGATCATGACCTGAGCCAAAGGCAGATGCTTAACCGAATGAGCCACCCAAGTGTCTCAGTCAACATGTTTTCACTTAGTGTTTACTATATGGCAGGTACTGGCTCAAATGCTAGTTTAGTGGTGAACAAAGCTGACAAAATCTTTGCTCTCAGGAATGAACTAATCATTATTAGCTAATTATAATATAATTATTATTATAATTATTATTATTAGTTATATACTGAAATTGTTTTGTATTTAATGTGTATGCCTTAAGCCACTTTGCATATATTAAATTAAAATAACGTTGTATAATAAAGTGATAGGGTCCATAAGTATATTTTATTAGTGTGATCACAAGACCTTTTTAAACTTTTTATTTGGAAAGAACCTCAGACTTAAGAATTAAATTGCAGAAAGTGTACAGATAGTACTATTTATTCACCTTTCCTTAATGAGGACATCTTTCATAACTGTATACAAATTACTGAAAGAAGGAAAGTAACATTGACATAATATTATTAACTAATATACTGACTTTTCCTGGTCTTTCATGACTGACACCTTTAAAGAGTACTGGTCAGCTATCTTGCCCCTCAATTTGGTTTTGTCTGATGTTTTTTCATGAGGAGATTGATATTAGCATATATTTTTTAGCAAGAATATCATGTAATTCCACGGTATTCTTACAGAATTTCATCATATTCTAGCAAAAATCTTTCTCAATGACTGTCAGGAGTTCTATTATGTCATTGTATCGTGTTACTATGACATGTCTTTAAATAGGTGGTTAAGGTAGAGGCTGTCAAATTTTTGCACTGTAAAATTACTAGTTTTCTTTTTGTAATTAGTAAATAATTTAGGGGGAGATAATTTGAATGCATATATCTTCTTTTTATGATAATTCTACCCATTAATTTTAGTATCAATTTTTAGTGGTCTTGTTTGCAACAGCTTTTTTGAAGTTGTATCCCATAATTCCTTTTTAAGTAACATTTTAGTCAGATTTACTTTTTTTTTGGTTTTCTCTCATTTAATCCCATGTCCTGATATGCCTAGAATTTTTTTATTGGTTGCCAGATAATTAGATTAAAAAATTATAATGTCTTCAAATGATATTAATTTTTCTAAGAGAAATTTAATTTTCTTCTGAAACAGGGTATATGCAAATCTCCTTGACCTCACTAGACAGTCAAATGATTCAAGACTCAATTTTTAAACCTTGTGAGAGAATACCTGTATCTTTTATTCCCCTTTCTCCTAGAGGGTGACCTTCACGTGTCTCCACCAAATGCAAGGATATTTACAGATCCCTTCTTCTTGTTAAATGCTGATGTCTAATTTTTGCCTATATATAATTTTCAAACTGCCAAAGTCTCTGCTTAGCCCTTTGGTCTTCTAGGAAATACTTTATGCTGGGAACTTTTCACCTTTCACTCCATGCATTTGGGACTTGGGAATCAGCAAATTCCTTCATAGATAATTGCACAGACAATAGGGACTTAATTCTGTACAGTTTTCTCTTTCTCCCATATTAATCCTTTCTCTGCTGCTTGTTCAGTAGCTTGTTCAGAAAACAAATATTTTGTTTCCTCCTCTTCAGTGAGTCTGTTGCAAATTCTATTCCACAGTTATCCATTGTAAGCCTGCAGTCAGAATTGTAGGACTCATATTAAAAGTTTCCCTTTGTTCCAAGAACTTAATCTCTCAAATCCTCGCTTTCCCATTTCCTTAAATAGCTGTTTTGTTTCTTAGGTCCAGCTTTTACCGCTGCCCTTAGCACACAGTTTGATATGATACAACCTACCCTGATACAGCCATGAGTCCAACCTTTAGCATGCCATTCTGAGTAAGGCTTAGACTGGGAATTAAGTATGGAAGTATTTACCTATTATTACTGTTGTTATCACTATTGCTACTATTATCTTTAAATATATGTGAATCCATCGATATATATGTGTAAAATGCAGAGTAGAAATGAGTGTCTTGTAAAATAAACATTTTGTTTCACTTTGTTGATTAATATTTTCTCAGTGTGTGCTCTCTTGGGTTTTTCTGAGACAAATTTGCAAATGCAGAGTTTGCAGAGGCCTGATGGTACATGATTTAATATCAACATAAACTAAAGTGTTGGCTTCAATCTTTTTTTTTTCAAGTTTTTATTTAAATTCCAGTTAGTTAACATACACTGGAAAATTAGTTTCAGGTGTAGAATTTAGTAATTCATCACTTACAACACCCAGTGCATGTCATCACAAGTGCCCTCTGCAAGTGCCCTGCTTCCATCTTAATATTTGAACACATTTTTTGACTTAATGTGAAATCCGTCTTTTTAACTTTGATACTTGCATCCATCAAGGATCATCTAGTTTATATCTTATCAATTAGGATATCAATGTCAGTTATTATGAACAAAAACTATTATTCATATTATTGTTAATATCTATATGCACCATAATACATAGATGACAATTCTAGATATAACTTGTGGTGAATCTATGTAATTTATCTCTGGATAATTCACTGGCCGTTGAAGGACCTTGAGGGCATTGGGCTAAGTGAGATAAGTAAGACAAAGACAAATACTGTGTGATCCCTCTTATATGTGAACTCTTAAAAAGCCAAACATAAAAACATACAGTAGAATGGGGTTACGAGGATGTGGGAGGTGAGGGAAATGGGGAGATGTTGATTGAAGGGTACAAAATCCCAATTATAAGATGAACTGAGTTCTGGGGATCTAATGTACAGATGATCTATAATCTATGGTGCATATAGTTAACAATACTGTATTACTTATTTGAAAGTTGCAAAAGAGTAGATCTTAAATGTTCTCACCGCAAAAAAATAAAATAAAATAAATGGTAATTATGTGAGGTGATGGAGGTGTTAACTAATCCCACAGTGATAATCATTTTGCAATATGTTAGTGACATATATTTTTAATGCTTGAACCTTTGATATTTGACCAAAACCTACTATCGTTTTCCTTCTAAAAAGATATAACTAACCCACTATGAAAACACTGTAAGCCTATTGAACGGAGAATAATGACTGCTATCTGTTCACCATGTCCTCTCCTCTTTCTTTTCAAATTTCATTATCAACTGTACAGCTGTAACACAGCTATAGCACCACTCTAGCCTTGCCTTATGCCGTGCTTGGGGGCAAACACTTTCTGGCAGAGAAGAGGCACATTGCAACGCAATATACTTTTAATTTAATAAAATCACCAAAGAGTCCCTTGTATGTACTCTTGCACAGTGCTCTATGAGGTGCTTTTCCAGAGAATATTGCAAATTACCAAAAAGATGCTCAATATCTGTATGTGAAATGTGCTATTTTTCTCACAAATCAGCTGTAAAAACCTGTAGACTTGATCTGGAATACACGCGGGAAAAAAGTGCACATAGAACCACAGCTTTCGCATTGTGTTATTTAATTAAGAAATTTAATTTTCAATATTAAATCTAGGTGGTTTCTCTGCTTGTGTGGATTTTCAATTTCTGTATTCAGTAAAATGAAGAATAATGGAATATGTTAAAATATTTGGATTGCATTTTTACTTGTTAATTTGAAAGGGAGGCTTTAAAGCATGTGCCAGATTTTTGGTATATCTTAAGCAAAACTGAAACTCAGAAAAGATTCAAGAAATAATACAATGTTTTTTGTTATGTGTTTCATCTTTAATGTATTCATTTCCTATTACACGTTTACATAGAAGTCATTATACTTTCCCTCAAGAGCAGACGAGAAATCAATGAAAAGAAATGACTAGTACAGATAAATTTGAAGCTATTTTGTAGCAAGGTATTTATTACTATATGTTTTATCTTAGTCAATGTTTAAAAGTGAACCTTTGATGCATTACAGTTTATCACTACTATAGCATTGGTTTCAAGGCAGAAATCCAACATGTATAGTTCTGACCAGAATTAAGGTGGAGTTATCAAGTGGAGGCAATCATTTATTTTTCCACCTGTTAAATTATCTCCTGAACTATGGAACATTTGGAAAGTTCTGCTTGCCTTAAGATAAGATAACAATGGAGGTGAAGTGTGAAAACAAGCCAACAAACAAACCACACTTCCCCTCGACACCTGAGCCAGAGGTTACACAATCACGCCCATCTTCTATTTGCCGTGGCACTGCAATGTTTGTCTCCCCTTTGAACTTGACCGTAGACAGAGTCATTAGACACACTGCCAGCGAAACTTGAGACTTTTGTAGAGTTTAAATTCAGAATGAAACTGAAAAAAGGTATTGAAGTGTTTAAGTATAAGCAAAATTGAAATGAAATTCAGCAATTTGCTGCTGCAAACATTCCTTACCTTTTTAGAATTTTGAAAGTCAGTATCTTTTCTTTTATTTTCTTTCCATTATCTCCACCTTCTTACCTGTGTACTCTTTCAAAAAATATTTATTTCTTTTTCAAAGTTTTATTGAGCTATAATTGACATACAAATAACTACATGTATTTAATGTGCATAATTTGATAAGTTTGGACATATGCAAATACCTGTAATACCATCACCACAATCAAGATAAACAGACATACCCAGTGGCGCCTGGGTGGCTCAGTCTTAAAGCGTCTGCCTTTGGCTCAGGTTGTGATCNGGATCGAGCCCCACATCAGGCTCCTCCGCTGGGAGCCTGCTTCTTCCTCTCCCAGTCCCCCTGCTTGTGTTCCCTCTCTCGCTGGCTGTCTCTCTCTCTGTCAAATAAATAAATAAAATATTTTAAAAAAAACAGACATACCCAACACTTCCCAAAGTTTCCTTGTATATCCCTCACTCACTCTCTTTTGTGATAAAAACCCTTAACGAGGGGCGCCTGGGTGGCCAGCAGTTAAGTGTCTGCCTTCGGCTCAGGGCGTGATCCCGGTGTTATGGGATCGAGCCCCACATCAGGCTCTTCCACTATGAGCCTGCTTCTTCCTCTTCCACTCCCCCTTGCTTGTGTTCCCTCTCTCACTGGCTGTCTCTATCTCTGTCGAATAAATAAAAATAAAATCTTTAAAAGCAAAAGAAAAAAAAAAAACGCTTAACGTGAGATCTAACCTCTTAAATTCTGAAGTGGGCAATAACATATTGTTGACTACAGGCTCCGTGTTGTATAGCACATCTTTATAACTTATTCATCTAGCACAATTGAAACTTAAGACCCATTGAACAACAGCTCCTATTTCTCCTACTCTCCAGCCCTATTGTAGTCTCTGCTTCTAAGAGTCAGACTATCTGTGAGACTTCATATAAGTCGACTTGAACAGTATTTGTCCTTGTGTAATTTGCTTATTTCACATAGCATAGTGTTCTCCAGGTTCACTCATGTTGTCTCAAAGGGCAAGATTGCCTTTTATTTAAAAGGTTAAATAATATGGTATTTTATGGTTATTTCCATATCTTTGCTATTGCGAATAATATTGCAATGAACACAGGAGTGTGGATATCTCTTCAGATCCTAATTTCAATTATCTTGGATATGTACCCAGAAATGGGATTGTTGGATCATATGAAAGTTCTTTTATTAATTTTCTGAGGAACTGTACTATTCTCTGTAGCTGCTGACCATTTCACATTCTCACCAACAGTGTACAAGGGTTCCAATTTCTCTATGTCCTTGCCAACACTTGTACACTGAAAACTACAAAATATCGATGAAAAAAATGAAAGGAAACATAAATAAATGGAAAGACATCCTCCATTCATGGATTGGACACAATATTGTTAAAATGTCTGTACTACCCAAACGGATCTACAAATTCAATGCTATCCAATCAAAATCCAAATTACATTTTTTTATACAAATAAAAAACAATCTTAAACTTCATATGGAATCACAAAAGAGATACACTAGCCAAAGCAATTTTGAGGAGTAAGAACAAAGCTGGAGGCATCACACTTCCAGATTTCAAATTACATTACAAAGATACAGTAATTAAAACAGTATGATACTGGCATAATAATGGACATATAGACCAATAGAACAGAATAGGGAGTCCAGAAATAAACCCATGCATTTACAGTCAACTAGTCTTTGACAAGGATACCAAGAATACACAATAGACAAAAGATTAAACAAGTGGTGTTGGAAAAACTGGATATCTACATAAAAAAAATGAAATTGGACCACTACCTTTTACTATATAAAAAATAAACTCACAATGTATTAAAGACATACATATGACATAGAACTATAAAATTCCTGGAAAAATAAATACAGAAAAATCTTCTTGATATCAGTCTTAGAAATGATTTTTTTGAATATGACACCAAAATCACCTGCAACAATTGAAAAAATAGACAAGTGACACTACATCAAACTAAAAAGCTTCTGCACAGCAAAGAAAGTGACAGAATGAATAGGCAACTACCACATGGGAAAAAAATATTTGTAAACCATGTATCTGATAAAATGTTAATTCCCAAAAGATAAGAAACTCACTCAACCTCAATAGTCAACAAACAATTAATTAATTAACCCAATTTAGAAAAATGGGTAAAGGACTCAAACAAACATTTCTCCGAAGAAAAGGTATAAATCCCAACAGGTATATGAAAAGGTGCCCAACATCATTATCAGTAAAATGCAAATCCAAATTACAATGAGATATCACCCAAACCTATTAGAATGGTTATTATCAAAACAACAATAAAAAGATAACCTAATTTCTTTGTATTCAAAGTTTTATTTCTATCAGTATGGGCTTACGCACATTCTTGACTTGTAATCCAATGCCACAATATTTTGTACCTCAAATTATTCCAGCTCTGGTCACTAGGAATTCCTTCTGGTTACCCAAGATCTGGTTTCACCTAGGGAGAATGGTATTTAGAAACCAATATCTGAGTGGTAGATGTGTTCTTTGCTACTGCGGACACTGCTTTTAGATTTCCCAGTAAACAGATTGAGAAAATTGTATGTATATACTAATTTATGTATATACATTATTTACAAATGTTTCTGCATCCATCGATCAATAAAGTTGTATCTATATATATTTTTAAGCCACACACAATGTCTGATTCATCTGATTCTAATTCAGTACAACAGGTTTTATTCTAGTCATCCCACCTTACGTACCTGTATCTTCCTTCTCTAGCATTGAAAAATCTGGTTCCTACCATTCTCCTCCCATTTATTCATTTGTTCAATCCTAGCATAGGTGTAAAGTAGGTTCACAATTGTTAACTCATATACTCTCTTCTAAATGAGAAATAGATTTTGGGGTATGTTGTCTTTATCTGTACAGTTTGTTTTGGGTTTACATTTACAGTCAAACCATCATTTTCCAAAGCTCCATAGGTCAATTTCCTTTTTATCCAATCCTCTTCAGCAAGGTTATGTAATAGAGTTGTATTAAATTAGTACTGTCTGCATTCCATCTTGGTATCCCCTGGTATTTTCGTTGCTATTTTTAAATTTGCATATACCTAAGTTCACTCTTTATGATGTGCAATTCTATAAATCTTGACAAATTCTTAGAGTCATAGTCCAGTACCATGCAGAACACTAACATCATCCAAAAAATTCCCTGTGCATCATTTTTTTCTTAGTCAACCTCTTCTTCCAATATTTGATAACCACTTCTCTGTTTTCCCTCCTTGTAGTTTTATATTTCCAAAAGTGTTACACAGAGTCCTACAATATGTTACGTTCTGGGTCTGTGTTCTTTCACTTAACTATATGTATTTGATATACATGCTGGTATGTAATCAGTAGCATGTTCCATTTAATTGATGAATTGTATGCCATTAAATACATGTACCAGTTTGTTTATCTGTTTCATTTTTTGAAGGAAAATATAGAAATATAAAATATATATATTATATATGGATTATATGGAATATGTATGTATATATGTGTGTATATATTTATATATGTATATATGCTTATATATACAATGGAATATATGTGTGTATATATATATAGACAATGGAATATATAAATATACATTTATACATACATAAATATTTATATATACATATATAAATATATATGCTTATGTATATATACAATGGAATATATGTGCATATATATACACACAATGGAATATATATAAACATATACATTTATACATATAAATGTGTATATTTATACATAAATAAATATATATGTATATTTTTTTTAAAGAGAGAGTGCGAGCCAGGAGTTGGGGAAGGGGCAGAGGGGGAGGGAGAGAGAGAATCTTAAGCAGACTCCATGCCCAGTGCAGTCCCACACGGGGTTCCATCTCACAACCCTGAGATCATGACCTGAGCTGAAATCAAGAGTCCAATGCTTAACCGACTGAGCCACCCAGGCACCCCAATTTACCCTAAAGTAAATGTTTAAACATAAACAAGAGTCATTATTCTAATATGCAGCTGATTTTGTTTATGTAGATAAAACAATATTCTAAATCAAGACTAATTTTCTAATTCTGTTAACCTTTCTTTCTGCTTTTATACGAATATTTTTCTCATATTGACAGTGCTGAGTTAAAATATTTTTTATTATAATGATAGTTAAATATCCATAAACCTATTAGTAGACATAAAGTTCCCATTATTATAACTTTTATTTAACTATAAAACCTAAATTTATTTTAAATATGTATAAGCTACATAACAAAACCTTTGATATTCAAATAAACATAACTGTTTAAACAGAATAGGTGATGTGTTTATTACTTAAAACAAAAGACTTCTTTAACATGAATATGGTACTGGTTACTCTGCACTTGTTTTTAAGTTGCTGTATATATATGACTACACCCTTTATACACCTTGTATTTCACTCCATCATTCTTTAACTAAATTACTGTGAAAGTTTCTACAGACCTTACATTGAGACGCTACTGGCCCATGAGTTGGCATCAAAAATATACTTCTAATCTTTTCTCATTGGGCTATAACAATTACATACTACTACTACTTTGGACCCAAGCTATTATACATAAAAATGCATATTTAATTGTTGAAATACCATGGCCTCTTTGTTTCTTGTTTTGTTTTGTTTGGGATATAACACTAGCCTTCATTGGCTTTAATAAATAGACTTTAAATAGCCTATTTAAAGTGTGCTTCACAGACACACAACATAAGCATCAGGCATCATGAGCATCTCCCAGGGCTTCTTAAGAATGCAGGATCTTGGGTCGTCTGGGTGGCCCAGTCCTTTAAGTGTCTGACTTTGGCTAAGGTCATGATTGCAGGGTCCTAAGATCCAGTACGGCTTCAGGCTCCCCACTCAGCGGGGAGTCTGCTTGTCTCTCACCCTCTGTCCCTCCTCCTGCTTGTGCTTTCTCTCAAATAAATAAAGTCTGAAAAAAAGAAAAAAAAAGGAATGGAGAATCTTGTGTCTCACTCCAGAACAATTAAATCAGACTTTTCAAATTAATTGCACCCAATTGTTTCATAGGCACATTGAATTTTGAGAGGTGCTACTCTGTAAGACCCACATGATAAAGAAAATCCAGACTATGCTTATATATTACATTGTATTTCTAGCAGAAGCTCAAAAGTTAAAAATAGTTTGCTAACAAAGTCTAGTATTGATTCGTTTTTAAAAACATGACCCCCAAATTTGGATTGTTATTTAGTGTTGCCTAGAGATTGCAATAAAGCATCTTTAAATGTGTAACTGGGCCTCTTAGCCTCTGGCTTAGAAAACAGGAGGTCTTCATTTGCCTAGATATTTTAAAGTTTCATTTAAGACATTAAATTTCAGTTTGTATACCTTAATTATTCTTCTTTTATCATCTATAAATACATCCTAGTTATCACAAGAGATCTGTGAAAATTTTTCACTTTACAAGTGCCCTTAATTATATGTTACAACACTATAGTTTACATTTGATTGTGTAAAAGAGTACTTTGTTTCTAAATGTTTTAGCCTCTATGCATTTACAGTGAAGATTAGATTAAGATGAAGAAAAGAGATAATGAGAGAAGCTGAGAAAGGCTGAATGGATTGAGAAAGAAAAAGAAAGAAAGAAAGAAAGAAAGAAAGAAAGAAAGAAAGAAAGAAGAAAGAGAGAAAGAAAGAAAGAAAGAGAAAGAAAGAAAGAAAGAAAGAAAGAAAGAAAGAAAGAAAAGAAAGAAAAGAAAAGAAAAGAAAGATCTACCTGGAAAAGAAAACACAAAATGTGATATGGAAGAGGGAGAGGCAATAAAGGAATTTTTAGAAGAAGAGCTCTGAGAGGATAGTTAGCAAAGAGGTAAGGAGCATGATAAAGAAGCTAACATGGAAAGTGGGACTTACGGAGAGCAGTATCTAAGACAGTAAGAAATGTTGCTTTATGCGGTGTGAATTCACTTCCACCCCATCTCCTTTAGAGGCATTTCATAAAAACACTGATTTTTTTTGAAATTTTCATTTAGATTTGTATCCTTAATAAAAGAATTAGTGAGAAAGAAAATCCAGCTTATAATGGCACACAGAACTGGATAGTATTGATAACTAATTTAATCCTCACAGAGATCCTGCAAAATAAACCTTTGTAACTTCATTTTAGAGGAAGACTACGCTATCAAAAAAAAAAAAAAAAGGCTAACTAGCATGCCTACCCCTCTTTAATAAGAGAATGCCCAGGTGTTCAGACCCGATCACTAACAGCAGCTCCACCCTCTGATGCAGTGTGTATCAGACTCTCTCAGGAAGTTTACACAGGTGTAGTGTTGGTGTCCTAACCAAGGACCTGAGGCACAATCACCGCTGGCAAGGGCAGGTTAAGAGTCTTTAGAACATGCTGCTAAAAATCTGGTTTTGCGATTAATCTAATCTCTACTGGCTTAAATTAAATTAATATTTTCTAAAAAATGAAATAGCTTTCTCCCAGTAACTGTTGCCAGCTAGACCCCAAGACCTAACATTTACTGCCCACCTGCTTGTACTCACTAACCTTTGTCTTATATTTTTCCTTAAGCTCTTCTTCCCGGCTTATCTCCTCACTCAGGCAAATGAAACCCCAAACCATCCCTCAGGTGATGGCGACTGCTCTGATAAGACCTTCTGTGACCTAGACCACCCAGACCACCCAGACCTTTTGAGCTAAACCCCCAATTCACACCTGCACAGATGGACCATGGAATGACCTCTGGAATGACCTACCATTACCTTTACCTCATGATAATACTAAAACCTCTGTCCACGGACGAACCTCGGCCTCTTTTACGTGACGTACACTGTGTGTATAGGCATGTTTCCCTGAGGCACATGTGTGACTTTATGTACCTCTCCATTCAATGGCAAGGCTTCCCTACCTAACTATTCATCTTAACCCTGAACAAAAGGGACCCATTCGTCCTTTTTCAGGGAGTGGTGGCTTTGAAGCCATTCCCTGTGATCTCCTTATTGGCTGCAAATGAAAGTTTTCTTTGTGCAGCCACTCACGGAATGGTTTCTGTGACACACCAAGGAGTGAACTCAGCTCCCGTTGGCTGGTCTACGTGGCCACCTCGTCTGTGGAGCTACACTTTCCCTTGTACCCAAACACAGAAATAACTGAGATTCGCTTATTTTAATCTCAACCGCACAGCAAAACCTGCCTCAGAACTGTGTCAGTTTGATCTTCAACGGTATATTTAAAGAGTTGAAGGAAAATGTCTTCTTTACTTTGTTCATGACTACGCCATCCACGTCCTCAGACCCACCCCATCCCCAACCTCACCACAGAGAAGAAGAAGAGGAAGTAAATTAACAATCTCAAACGATCTGTCAAACCAAATGACAAAAAGATCCTTTGGGAAACATATCTTTACCAGTGTATATGTTGGACGGAAATTAAAAATAAGCAAACGTATATTTTAGACCTGGGAAAAATAAAACTGCGTGCTTTACGTTGGGCATCTGAAATAAAATAAAATATATTGCAAGAGCAGTATGGCTTAAAGCATAAATTTTGAAATATGTGTTTGCATTCTGGTTGTCATTTTACTAATGGGGAGCGAAGTTCAAGTCACAGTACTTCTGAGCATTGTAGTCTCTTTAATTGCAAGACGGGAATAATAAAACAGACAGTCAATCTGATACAGTGTTGGGAGAATAGAAACTTGATTAAACTCTAAATATTTTCTCACCCATTGTATGTGAAATATTATGTTTGTCAACAAAGGAATGGCAAAGCACTGAAACGTAAGCAAAGCATTTATTATGGATCTTAGAATTGCAATTTGGGGAGCACAGATTTGGGGAGAAGCACAAAAAGTGTCTTGTTGAAGAAAACGGTGAGGGATTTTTAAAGGTAAAATGATAAAATAGTTATGAATTACATAAGCTATTTTTCAATTATTCTAATTGGAGGGGAAATTTGAATTTACAATTCATTGACTTACTGAGGTCATCTCATCAGTATTTAGGACAAAACATGCTTTTTCACAGTCCTTGGAAAGTCCTTTCTCAGCCGTCTCAGTTTTGTTTCTTCTTGGCATTAGCAAAAGCTCAGCAGTTCAACAAAATGTAGAGAAGGCAAGATGGAGTTCCTTAGGTTGCCTTATCAGCGATGCCCATGGCCATCCCTTCACATATTTAGTCCACCATCATAAGAAGTATATGTCTTAATACTTTCTACACTACAGTTTTTTTTTAAAGATTTTATTTATTTTTTTGACAGAGATAGAAACAGCCAGCAAGAGAGGGAACACAAGCAGGGGGTNAGGACAAAACATGCTTTTTCACAGTCCTTGGAAAGTCCTTTCTCAGCCGTCTCAGTTTTGTTTCTTCTTGGCGTTAGCAAAAGCTCAGCAGTTCAACAAAATGTAGAGAAGGCAAGATGGAGTTCCTAAGGTTGCCTTATCAGCGATGCCCATGGCCATCCCTTCACATATTTAGTCCACCATCATAAGAAGAAAGGTAGATATATGTCTTAATACATTCTACATTACAGTTGTTTTTTTTTTTTTTTAAGACTTTATTTATTTATTTGACAGAGATAGAAACAGCCAGCAAGAGAGGANGAGGAGCCTGACGTGGGGCTCGATCCCATAACGCCGGGATCACGCCCTGAGCCGAAGGCAGATGCTTAATGACTGCGCCTCCCAGGCGCCCCCTACACTACAGTTTTTTAATATGCCCCTAAATAATGGGNCAAAAGCTCAGCAGTTCAACAAAATGTAGAGAAGGCAAGATGGAGTTCCTTAGGTTGCCTTATCAGCGATGCCCATGGCCATCCCTTCACATATTTAGTCCACCATCATAAGAAGTATATGTCTTAATACTTTCTACACTACAGTTTTTTTTTAAAGATTTTATTTATTTTTTTGACAGAGATAGAAACAGCCAGCAAGAGAGGGAACACAAGCAGGGGGTATGGGAGAGGAAGAAGCAGGCTCATAGCGGAGGAGCCTGATGTGGGGCTCGATCCCATAACGCCGGGATCACGCCCTGAGCCGAAGGCAGATGCTTAATGACTGCACCACCCAGGCGCCCCTACACTACAGTTTTTTAATATGCCCCTAAATAATGGGCACAATTTTTTAGTTTTTTGTTAAAAAAATCTTCAAATTATTTTTGATTGTGCCCACATCAAAAATGTTAATATGTGGATGACATCAGTAATCAGTTCTTCATATTACGTTGCATGTTTCTTTCATATTTAATCTAGATCGGTTATGATCTAGAAGATCATAGAAACACATAGAAAATAGAGAAAGCAAAATCGCATAACTTTAGAAGCATGCTAACAACATGTACTGTGCACTACTTCATTAGAGTTTAGCCAATAACAATAACCACACCTGGAGGCCAATTAAAATTTGGAGCCTTTAATTTTGCTCTTGCAAAATTTCTGCCACTTTTTTTTCCGTCTTCCACCTGCTTGGAAATCCAACTCCAAAAGGNGTTTTTTGTTAAAAAAATCTTCAAATTATTTTTGATTGTGCCCACATCAAAAATGTTAATATGTGGATGACATCAGTAATTAGTTCTTCATATTATGTTGTATGTTTCTTTCATATTTAATCTAGATCAGTTATGATCTAGAAGATCATATAAACACATAGAAAATAGAGAAAGCAAAATCGCGTAACTTTAGAAGCATGCTAACAACATACTTNACATGTACTGTGCACTACTTCATTAGAGTTTAGCCAATAACAATAACCACACCTGGAGGCCAATTAAAATTTGGAGCCTTTAATTTTGCTCTTGCAAAATTTCTGCCACTTTTTTTTCTGTCTTCCACCTGCTTGGAAATCCAACTCCAAAAGACAAACTAACCTTTAACTTGATACCAGGAGAATTTACTGAGCATGTTTATGTAGTATTCAAATGAGACCAGAGAGAGAAGAGTAAATGATCTGAGGTGGGCTTGAAGGTAAACAGCTGTCAGTGAACTATGAATCATCTCAAAGGCACCTCAGCTGAACTCATTTCAAAAGGGAAAATTGTTTTGCATGTTAGAAGGAATAACCACAAGAACCCTGCACCTACTCTTAATTTGCTGTCTATCTTATGGCTTCCTTGGGGAAGCAGTATGATGAGCTGTATTTATTTATTTATTTATGCATTTATTTATGCATTTATTTATGTGTTTTTTTCTGATACCGTAATGAATATGGAGAGGAAAGCGGAAACGTCCTTCCTGGCAGAGAGGTACCAAAGCATCAACACTCCTACTCTGGAGCTGAATTCCCACCTCGATTTAGTTGCTTAAAGCTCCTCTGTTGGTAGTTCATTTTCTGTTTTGTTTTTCAAAGTGTAATCTTTCAGAAAATTTAGACCGCAATAGGTGATGCATTATTTGATATTTTAAAAATCAGTGCTATTGTGTGTGTTAATGTACCCGATGAATTAAGCCTTTCTTTATTTTGTTCCTCTTTTTAAATACATGGAATATGAGATAATTTTGCTTAAATCAGATGAATAAATCAAAGTGGAAATGCTTTTCTGACGTTGGGTTTTATGGGTTCATAATACAATTTTTATTTAAACAGAAATGTTAGGCAAAACTTTATTGTCATGCCTGCAACAACATCAAGCAANCTGCAACAATATCAAGCAAGCAGTTAATCCAGCAACAGAACCCGAACACTTCAATGGGCTGCACCGTTATACACAATGTATTTGAGTATTAGTGTTTGTTATTGAAGTTGTAAAACATTCCAAATGAAACTGAGTTAGAATCAAATACGACNCAACAACATCAAGCAAGCAGTTAATCCAGCAACAGAACCCGAACACTTCAATGGGCTGCACCGTTATACACAATGTATTTGAGTATTTGTGTTTGTTATTGAAGTTGTAAAACATTCCAAATGAAACTGAGTTAGAATCAAATACGACACCAAGGCATTTCTGAAGAAACCTAAATAACCACAAAATGCTCTTTGCAAAATGTGGCTTTAAAGATTTGAGTTAGTGATTTGAAGAGCTGTGAAAAGAGGTTAATTAGATAATCCATTTATGAAAATGCAGTGTGAAATTGTACTAAAGCAGATAGTCTAATTTTAAAAAAGGATATGTCAAGAGTAATGCGCTTTGATAATTTACAACTTACTAATCACTTTTCTGTCTCTCACAGTCTTTCGTTGTTCTTTCACATTCTCTCCATTATCTACATACTTTTCTTTCATAATTTTACTTTCTTTGGCCTTACGTCTTTCTACTACTGTACTTTGTGATTCTTTCACATTCTACCTTTTTCTGACTTTCTGAAGCTACGTTTCTTTTTTTTTTTTTTTAAGATTTTATTTCTTTAAGAAATGCACAGGGTAGGGGGAAGTGGAGGAGAGAGAGAGAGCATGAGCGGCGGGGAGGGGCAGAAGCAGGCTCCCCTCTGAGCAAGGAGCCTGATGCGGGACTAGATCCCAGGACCCCAAGATCAGGACCTGACGCGAAGGCAAACGCTTAACCAACTGAGCCACTCAGACACCTCTCGAAGCTATGTTTTCTTATACCTCCCTTTTGCTAATGTCCCTTACCATGTATCTTATCTGATACTGTTTTTTCTTAAAATATAGCAATAAATCATGAATATAGTGTTCACATATTTCATTTACATATTTGTAACCTACACATTTACATCACTGATTTCAGATAAATATTTATTCAGTATTCTTCTGAGAAATGAATGAGAAAATTGGAGGTTTGGTCCTCAGCTGCTAACGTGAATCACTACTTCACAGAGGTATTTTATTTAAAATCTTAAGAGTTCCACAGTTTGATTTGTGGGAAATGCCATCAGCAGGTTGTGTTTGGGGTGGAAGCAGGTGGATGTGGTCTAAGGAGAATTGCATTGCTGCCAGCCAACAAGCATTAAAAAAAAAAAAAAATGCATGTGAACAGTACAAGACCCCTAGGCCCTGTTTTCAAAGTTCCTCACTGTAGGGAAAAGAAGCAAAAAGTATTGAGGCAAATTCCCTTCATAGAGATTCTGTGACACTTGCATCAACAAAGACTATAATAAGAAATAGGATGAAAGCAGATGGCGCTCCTCTCTAGACCTTCACTCAGATTAAGAAAAGAAATACCAGCCTGAGTTTCACGGAGCCAGATTGAAATTTTCTTTACGTGTAAACTTGGCTGGTGGCACTGTTTGATACAAGTACTGATGTTATTAGCAGTGAAAACAGTCGGTACTCTGTAAATGAGCTTTGCCTCACAAGGTGTACGCTCGCGGCAGTTTGGGATTCGTCGACTATCTCACAAAGAATAAAGAATTATTTGTAGTGCTCTAATTTCTTTCTCTGTTTTTTTGTTTTGTTTTGTTTTGTTTTGTTTTTTGTTTGTTGGTTGGTCGCAGGGAGGAGGGTAGAGTTGAGCAGAATGTTCTGTAATATCTTGTAGTGTGTTCTGTTTTTAATTTTCAAATAGAAAGCTTAAGCATAAAATAAACCTTTTGGGTTGTTTTTGAGATTGTTTCAGTGTCCCTAAGTGATAACTCAAAGTTTGGAGGATATTTTTGTTCAAACGGAGGGAGATCTTTACAAAGAATTTGTTTGAAAATTGTTGAATGTAAAGACAGGAAGATGATTTAAATGTCAAGACATGTGACAACTTCAACAGCCAAAAAAAAAAAGGTGTTCTCTCTCAAAGTACTAACATGGATAGACTACACTGTGACTCCAATATTTTAAAGAGTGATGATGGATTGATGGATTTTTCTTAATATTATCATGAAAAGCATTTTATAAATAACATGATGAAAATTGTAATAAAAGTACTGAGAGTAAATGGCAATGTTTTTTGGCTCTTTCCCCCAATTAATTCTATCTTGAAGAGATACACTACCGGAATTAAGGAAGTATAAAGTCACTGTGATTGTATGTTTTAGTTGTTTCTTATTTTTCTCTGTAATAGAGCATGCTACAATGAAAATCAGTATGCATCTCTTTAGTATGTATGAACACATTTTTTTAAAGTATAGGATGCCTGGGTGGCTCAGTCAGTTAAGTGTCTGCCTTCAGCTCAGGTCATGATCACAGGGTCCTAGGATGGAGTCCTACGTCAGGCTCCTTGCTCAGCGGGGAGTCTGCTTCTCCCTGTCCCTCTGCCCTGCTCACGCTCTCTCTCGCTGTCTCTCAAATACATAAATAGAATCTTCAAAACAAAAATTTTTTAAAATAAAGTATAGGCTGTATTACAAGCACTCAAATTGTTTGGTTTGATTTGATTTGGTATATGAGGATCAGGAAGGTATAAATGAACACACGATCTCTTTCTAGGCTCTAACTCACCTGATGTTAGGGCCAAGAGAGACAGAGGCTAATGAAAAAGGGTAACTATTTCTTTATCTAACTGGACAAAGTTACAATTTCATTCTCTAGCTATGGATAAGGACAAACAGCCTCTCCCTGGAGTTTTTATGACAGAGAGACTGGTGGGGATAAGGGTAGGTTCCTCATAGTCACTTTGGGGCCTCTTCACTGTCTCTGATGTGGAACATCAAGGGTTTTTTTGTTTTTTTTTTTTTTTTTTTGACAGCCAGTGAGAGAGGGAACACAAGCAGGGGGAGTGAGAGAGGAAGAAGCAGGCTTCCCAGAGGAGCAGGGAGCCCGATGCTGAACTTGATCCCAGGACCCTGGGATCATGCCCTGAGCAGAAGGCAGACACTTAACAACTGAGCCACCCAGGCGCCCCCATCAAGGTCGTTTTAAATCTCTTTACCCTCTCCATCCTTTTTTTCTTTTGAAAACTGTTTTAATATATGTATAGATCACTTACATGTTTTTGCATGTTATCTCTTCATTAATTTTGATTTGATATTATTTTCCAAATCAGCATTTAAAGTTATTTGTAATTTAAAAATTTAAATCTCTTATTTCAAAGATATTTGAAATTTGATTTGCTTTGATTTCCAAGGTTGTCAATTTTTGTTTACTTTTTCTTATGAGTTTTCTTGTATTTTGTTTTGTCAAGCTGTTGTCAAATAAAGTATTTTTTCCCTTTATATCTTTGTTATTTCATGCGTTACTTACAAGGCTCTTGGATCAGTATTCTAACAGTTCCAAAATGCAATGTCCTCATCTATAATACAAACATACAAGATTATCGTTGTATAAATTAAATAGAATTACTCTGCAAGCTTTTGATATATAAGAAATGTCTAATTACTCCTAATTCTCTGCTTTTTACCCTGGGGCTTTATGTTCAGTTTCTATGTCAGCTTCTTCAAAGAACACCACTATGAATTTAACGTCTGGTCATTATATTCTATCAAAAAGTCATTTTACAGCTTGGTCAAATTTTGATATTGCACCCATTTCTCAACCTGCTTTATTTTCTAAACTATGATAATAATTCTTCATTGATAGGGAACCAATAATTTTTCTTAATATTTTTTTTCTTTGTTCATGGCTTTAGGTAAAGCATCCAAGGAGTTAAGATGTGATACAATAAGGAAACTGATTTTAGAAGAATTTGGAATTCTGATCCTGTAGATAGGCTGTATTAGTAAATTATAAAGTAAGATCATTAATACCTGAATTCATTTTCACAAACTGAATTAACTTTCTCAAAGTTCTGTGTGGTAGATTCTTTGCCGAAAATACCCATCTTCTCTGTATTCACACCAGTATTATCTATTACTGTCTAACAGGTTACTCCAAAATGTAGCAGCCTAAAGCAACACACATCATTTCACAGATTTTCTGAGCTTCAGAAAGCTGCGAGCAGCTTACCTGTACGATTCCAGCCTCTTATGAGATGCATTAAGATGTTGGCTGGGCCTAACTTCTCTGATGGCTTGACTTAGTTGGAAAATCCACTTCCAAGTGTTTTTGGCAGGATGACTCAGTTCCACAACACATGGACCTCTCTATAGATCTGTTCAAGCATGACAGCTGGCTTCCACAAGGCAAGGGATCTGAGAGAGAGCAAGGCAATAGCCACTCTGCTGTTGTTTTAGTCTCAAAAGTGGCATTCCATCACTTTTGCCATTTTCTATTTGTCACACACACCGACTCTGACACAATGTGAGAGGAGAATACACAAGGACACATCCAGGAGAGGAATCCTTGGAGGCTGATTAGCACAATGCTTTTTTATAATATGACTCTAATCAATTGTATCAAGAATTAGTTTATATCCTTACGCCTTATTTCCAAGCTGTGCTTTTAATTGTCTTTGATCAAGAAATTGCAGAGTAAGGAATGCTTCATCAGTTTCAAGCCTAAACATCATGAAACCTTGCGTGTTTCAGTTCACTCTCTTAGAAACCAACCACCACCATGTAATGCCCGAGCTGGCTTGATGAACATTAAGAGTCTATGCAAACGAAAGCCCAGTTGTCCCTATGGTTCCAGAGAGTGAGACCCAAGCGATATCTTCCAAGCTATCTACCTAGTCTATGGCTCATCAAAGACACATATATAAACACAGCCAGGACTCAAAGAACCACATAACTTACTCATATTTCAGCAATAGTAATTTGTTGTTATTTTATGCCACTGAATTTTGGGTGGCCTGCAACAGAACAATTGATACCTGATATATTCTATGTGGAGAATGTGGGCCACATCTTGCACAAGAAAATAATTTGAATGCAAATCAGACATAAATATGTTTTTAAAATTACCTTCCGATTTATGTTATCAATTACGACAGAAATGTCTAGTTGCTCAAATGTGCTGGTTACCTCTCAGTTCCAGCCTATCCATCTATACTGTGCTCTGTCATTCTGGGGCTGGGAGAAGTACATTGGATTTCTGAAGTTGCTTTGCCACCTGGACTAGCTGCTGATTTTTGCCAGTAGAAGACAGTAGAAGGAAATCAGAAGACAAGAGAGGAGGCACTATAGTCCTCTTCTAATTCTCCTTCTTTGGGCAGTGACTAAATGGCAGCATTTTCTTCTTTAACCTACTCTGAACTTTCCTTAAAAAGACTCAAGGTCATTTCCTAAGAGAATTGCATACAGAAGAAAGGGTCATGCTCTGGTCGTTCAAGAATTTACTAAATCTTAGGTCCTAAAACATCACTGTGGTCCACACTTATTATGACATCCTATGGAGGTAACACACATTTAAGTTAAGTTTCCAGTTCCTGAATGTATAATTTCCACAGATCTACCTACTCAACAGCTCGTAAATTCTCCACATCATCCCCTTGATCCATGAATTGAAACCACTTTTTTAAATTTTTTTAAAAAAGATTTTATTTATTTATTCGACAGAGATAGAGACAGCCAGTGAGAGAGGGAACACAAGCAGGGGGAGTGGGAGAGGAAGAAGCAGGCTCATAGCAGAGACGCCTGATGTGGGGCTCGATCCCGTAACGCCGGGATCACGCCCTGAGCCAAAGGCAGACGCTTAACCGCTGTGCCACCCAGGCGCCCCAATGAATTGAAACTATTATTTGAGAAAGGACCAAATGGAAATCCCAGGGACATCTCCCTAGCACCCTAGTAAACAGTACATAATACACTATCTTCATGGAGTTTCAGAGATCAGTGCCACCGTCAAAGATGAAAATGCAAGGATTACCTCCTCTTCTTTTTTGGAAGTGTTTGACCTGGGCAGAATGTCAATGAATTATGGAATCATCAATAATGACTATGAATTGTGATAAACTTCATCAGGTGATAATTCCAATCGCAAGTGTCACTCATCATAGCATGAGGCACATGGTCACACATTTCTATATCTATTTGCAAGGACCACCAGGAATCAGTTTGTTTTTACAAGCTGAGACCAAAGTAAAACTTCATTCTCTTATCTATGGGCAATGTAAATGGCTTTGCTCCTTTTTCATAATATAGTCACTCTAACATCCCACGAAGTCTTTTTGTGGTCCACCCCATTGAGGGCATATGTGGATCTGATAAGGAAGTAACAAATCCAAAGATGCCTTAAAAAGACATGTGCCCCGTTCAGAGAGTTACGATGCGATCCCTCGGGGTTTTGGGGTAAAGCCATGCTTTCTTATATGGATAATTATTCTCTTCTGAGAAGAGCTTCCTGTCTCTGTCCCTTCCCTTTCCTGGTTGCCAGGAGCCTGGCTCTGCCTACTAACAATTTGTAGTTACCATTGACTGGGGTAGAGTTCTAATTTAGGAAGGAATAGTTTTACCAGAGGAAATAATGATCCCATTGAGTTGGAATCAAAGACTTGAACCTTACAATTTGAGGTTCCTCGTTATAGGCAAAGCAGTAGATACTATACTAGATGGAATGGCTGATTCCAAATGGCAGGAGGATCTTTTTGGTTGCTGACGTACAGTGGGAGCAGGGAGAACTAGGTCTGAAACTCGGAGGTTTTTCTCTGCTACCTCTTAACACTTCCACTGCCAACAGTATAAGTTGGTGTAAGAATAGTGTGACCCCCAAAGGCAGAACTCCTTTGAAACCAGACCATTGGGGAATAAAGTTTGGGGTTCCTTAGCTAATAACAACCCTAACCAGTTGAGGTGTTAGATGAGAAAAAAGATAATATGGGATGACTAGTAGAAGAAAGAAATCATGCTTACAAACTCTAGCTTCATGACCTTTGACACATCAGTCTTACTATATGTGTTTTCTTCCTTTCATAATCAATTGATGGATCGATTGATCTACATTTTTACCTTCCTTTTCATTTCTTTATGATTCCAGTAATAGTGGTTAATTTCCAAATTTAGTCTTAAGTTTATGGAGTATTCAAGAGTGGGATCATGTTTAAACTGAAAGTAACATAAATATGAATAGGAATGAATAAATATGAATAGGGATATTTCTCCCATTTTTGGAAAAACAGCAGATTCTTTGTTTCCAATGACATTCTGCTAGTCAGAAATAGCCCACCTTT
Organism: Ailuropoda melanoleuca; assembly: GCF_002007445.2. Taxonomy (NCBI): domain Eukaryota; kingdom Metazoa; phylum Chordata; class Mammalia; order Carnivora; family Ursidae; genus Ailuropoda; species Ailuropoda melanoleuca. The sequence continues at coordinate 121,347,624 of NC_048222.1, forward strand.
TTGTAACATACTCTAAGATTCTGCATTCTGAAGTTCCTTTGCCAATTGTCTTCTCATTGAAGTCACAGGAAAAACTTTTTTTTTTCTTGTTGCATTCTAACTATCTTCTTACCCTGGCCATTTCTCTAAAGTAGTTGCTCTTCAAGGTTCCAGCTCTGGCCTGCGTGACCCTTCTCTACATACTCACCGACAAAGTAGGGAGTCCTAAGGTGAACACATCTCCTGAGGATGAGTGGAGGAAGGCCTCCATCCATGCTTCTAGATTCTGGAAACCCCATCCCCTCTGTTTTCCTCCCAGCTCTAGGAATGATAGTTGTTTCCTAAAATTTCTATCTGTAGGACTTCTCCCTTTTTGTTGCCTCTTGGGCCTACTGGCAACTATGTATCTATTCCTTTATTGGAACGCGTTAATGTGAAGTACCTAATATGGCTTATATTGGGGTGTGTGTGTGTGTGTGTGTGTGTGTGTGTGTGTGTTTGCGTAGGTGGTAGAACTGTTACAGCCCCTATTTCCTTGGTAATAAACATAAATTTTAGTGGAGTATATGGTTTTTTAAGATACCTCAGTCCTCCCTTAAAGCTATGTTTAATCTTATTACTAAACTCTGGTCAATCAGCTGAGTATAGGAAATATGATGCCCTTAAAAAGAAAGAAAATTCTTCCTTTCCCCTTTTAGTCATTTTGGCTAGAATATGACCGTGTGGATAAGCTATTCTTTACCTTGCAGAGAAAGGGAAACATTTCAGGAATATGGAGATGGAGGTATAATATAGAAGAAGACAGAGCCTCTGACACGTCATCAAGTAGAACTGCCTTGCATGCTTGGACTTGGACAAGAAAGAAAAATATTACCCTGTTCAAGTTGTTATTTTAGGTGTCTGCTACAAGCATCCAAATGAATAACCAATATATACATCTACATAATATATTCTAGTTCTACTAATCTGTTAACAGCAATAAAAATTTTAACTAAGTCCTGTGATAATATCAATTACTCACCTTCTCAGATAAATTAAAACAATCTTAATTTACAGTCCTCTCCTTTCACCAAAACTTGGCTTACTGCTGCTCACGGCATATGGACTATGTAGGATTTTCTCCTTTCCTACATAAC